>NW_020454539.1:2099826-2141530 GCF_003342845.1 Nothoprocta perdicaria | reverse complement strand
CCAGGAGGATGCGGGGCATGCACACAGCTCCACAGGTAGGACGATGCATAGAGGACTGTGCTGGGCCGGGGCTGCTGCTTCACTTGCTGGCACCGTGGAGCAGAAGACAATCGACCAAATGCAGAGATAGTTCAGGAGGTCATGAGAGGCAGCCTTTTTCTCCTGCATCCCTTTCTTGCCAGCAGCTGCGAAGGACAGACCTCTCAAAAGCACCTTCCTAGCAGAGGGGAAGCGTCTGCAGAGCTCTGCTCTTCCCACAGAGGCTCCCTCTGGCCCCCAGGAGCACTCTGGCCACACATGGCCCTGGATGGCACTTGGCTCTCCTCAAGTGCACAGTTCAGGGAGCAGCAGCTCCTCTGCAGCAGCTGCAGAGTGGCTCCAGTGTTGCTCCACAGTATCTCTGTAGCTCCCTAAGTAGCCCTGGGTGTCTGCTGCCCCGGAGAGAGTGTTTTCCTGGGGGATATTCCCACGGTGACTCCAAGCTCCTAAGGGGCTCATTCTCCCCACAGAACACCCAGGGAAGGCATGATATTGTTGGTGGCCAGAGCTGTGAGGCTGCAGCTGAATGCAGCGGCCCAGCCTGCGGCATGGAGCAGCGTKACCAAGCACCCCGTCATGGCAGCTTCACCTCTGCAGCCTGTGTGTCAGCCCCTCCATYCACTGGTGAAAAGAACCATCTCAAATAKGCTGCACGGGAGCTTCTCAGAATCTGTGCTCTCTTCCTTGAGAGGAGCAACATGAAAGTGCAGAGATTTCTCCCAGAGAWGACCACAGTGGAGGAGAGCGTGATTTTGGAGAAGACAGCAGCAAAGCCAAGAGCTGCCCATCTTGACGTGCGCATTGCCAGATAACACTYGCTGCCCCAAATATCGTGCAGCTGCTTCCTGGAGACTTCCTTTACTGCTCTGAGAGCTCACTCCTCTCCACCTCTCCTCTTCTTTGCCCTGCTCATGCGTTCCCCACAATAATATTTCCATGTGATAATAAAAAGTGTCTTGTCTCGTTCGTCTTTTGTAAAAGTGCCGTACTCTGCAGTTTTTGCCCCTRGTGCTGAAGGTGAATTGTGCTGCTGTGGGCGAGGGAGAGCGCACGGCCAAYGGGCAGGTGCCTCCTTGAGTGTCCAGAGAGACGGTGCTGGCAGTGCYAAGGCCAAAAGGCGCCTGCAGACACCCTCAYTGCTTCCCCCTTTGCATAGCTTTGTACTTGATCGAGGCTTTTGGTGTTTCTGTACTTATGCCCTTGATTTCCTGTATGTCCCCGGCAAAATCCCTGACTCTGCCTATACATATATACATATATATATAGAGAGAGATATGTATATATCTCTATACTCTACCTGTGCTGTCCYCCTATACACAGTCGTGGTGAGGCCACATTTGGAGCACTGTGTCCAGTTTCGGTCTCCCCAGTACAAGAGGGATGTGGAGCTGCTGGAGAGAGTCCAGAGCAGGGCTACGAGGATGATCAGGGGCCTGGAACATCTGCCCTATGAGCAAAGGCTGAGGGAGCTGGGTCTGTTCAGCCTGGAGAAGAGTTGGCTGAGGGGGGACCTGATCAGCGTGTATAAATACCTCAGGGGAGGCAGTGAGGAGGAGGGGGGCGGCCTCTTTTCAGTGGTGGCCAGCGATAGGACTAGAGGAAACGGCCACAAGCTGAGGCACCAAAAGTTTCACAGGAACTTGAGAAAACACTTTCTGACAGTGATGGTGACAGAGCCCTGGAACAGGCTGCCCAGAGAGGTTGTGGAGTCTCCTTCTCTGGAGATCTTTAAAACCCGCTTGGATGCAGCCCTGTGCCACGTGCTCTAGGTGACCCTGTGTGAGCAGGGGGTTGGACTAGATGACCTCTGAGGTCCCTTCCAACCTTAAGCATTCTATGATTCCATGATTTTCTGATAACATAATTGTTACCAGAAAATATATCTAGGTATTATTGCCCTTTAATCCCAGCAGCTACACTAATATAAAATCACATGTCTGTTTAATCAACTGAACTAGTTAAGTGGTAGCTCTTAAAATCATATGGATGCATCACTAAAATCCACCCTCCCATTTTGTCAGCAAGATAATGCTAAACTTAACTTTTAACTTTTATATAACTACAAGAAGATAAGGTGCTTCCATAGTGCTTGTAGTAATGARCTATGCTTAAAAAAGTAATAATCCAAAACCTTTATTTTTTTTTCTTTTTTTTCAGGATATGGCTAGATGTACAAGGAGCATTTTCTTCTTCAGAAAATTCCAATTCTAGAGTTTATGTTCCTCTATTATTTAGAAAAAGGTCCCCTTTACAGTGTGTTTAGATGCAGACTGACACTTCCACACCCTTCTAAGWAGTTTTAAGACCTGCTTTCTCTGGCACTAAAATCCACATTCACCCAAATTGAGTTCATCATTTCTTGGGAGGTAACTGGGAGCATGCTATCAGGTAACAGGGCTTGGGGCTTGATGTACTAACATGCTTCAGTCCCCTTACATTATAACGAACTCAAGACATGTTCTGGCTCCAGTGYACATTTGCTGCTTTGACAAGCACTGCAGTTAATCAGCAGAAAGCTATTCAAAGCTTCTTTCAAAACATATTTTGTTACTTTAAAAATGGAGTCAGTAGATAGGGGCAGGTGAGGAAACTGAGACACAGTATAACCCGATGGATAGATTCTCCCCATTCTAATAAAGTTTTCCTTCATTTTAAAGGAAAGTGGTTCTGTGATTCTTTACCTTGGCTGACCTTATGGCGTGTTTCTGAAGAGGATGCATTCTGAATTAGTAAAAAATGAAGGGAAGCAGCAAAGCACAGATCCCAAGAACTTTTAGTATTATAAATGTAAATATAATCAACATATAATATGATGTATTTATGATAACACAAGAACCTAAAATGTTCAATGGTTTAATATTCAGAGTATTTGTTGTATATTAAATAAACAAGACTAGGCAATCTCAGGCCATCTCCTGCAGCAGTAGTGAGCTCACAGTTCAGTTAGGAGCAGCCTAATCTGTTATTATAATAGAGATGAGGCTGCAGCATTTTAGGTCCAGCCAGTCATGAGATYGAGCATGTCTTCTCCCTAGGCACAGTACATGTATGCATGAGACCAGCCATACCGGCAAAAGTACAAAACCAAACAACAAACAGCACTGATGGTCCTGTTCCCTTCACCAGGTGATCAGGATAAAGGTCTGTTAGTGGGAAATATATATAAATTATAGATTCACCCCAGGAGTTGTCCTTAGACATCCAATCAACCCTCTACGGGCTCTTGTATCCTCTCATGTGCAGTGACTTCGTACTCAGACACACATGTGCACCAGTGAGTCTCTCAATGCACCTTGACTTCTTGGTCACCAGCTGGACCTCCAGGTCSCCCTGGCACCAGACCATCTGCTCTCTCCAGTGCTTGATCCTGACCAGCTGATGCCTGGCTCCAGACCCTTCAGGCTCCACAGCAGACCCAACTTAATGTTCACTGGTGTCTGCACCCCAATGGCAGCTGCTCCAGGTACATGCACTCTGGTTGTTCTAGTGCCTGTCTGGTCTAGGAGATCCTCAAAGAGTTATGTATCTCTGCAGACTGCGTAGTCTGGAAGTGGGCAAGGGGTAACCTATGGGGCCTGGGAAATGTTTTTTGCATGCCAGCCATGCACAGATACCTGACAAGACTCCTAGAAGGCACTTAAGGTCTTCTTGGGCATCTAGAGTGCTTTAGGATCCATCTAGGCATGCTGAACTCCTCCAGACTCGGAACACTGCCTGGGAATAGGCTGTCAAAGTAGAGTGGAAGAATAATGCTCCAAAGGAAGGCTGTAAACTCATTATATATATATATATATATACACACACATATATATATTCTTATAACTAAGAGCAAAAAAAAAGTCTCTGACTTTACTAAAATCTGCAGTCAGGAGGCAGGTTTTGATAACCTTTCAGTATTGATCAATCAGTTGATGTGTTCATTTGAAATAAAGCCTACGGCTTGCTTAGGAAGTGGCAGCTAATGCAGCTTATAAGTGTCCAAAATACCATACTGCTATCAGGGCTAATTTAACACTGATGAGATCAATAGGGTTCCTAGGGCTAGTAGTAAATGAGAAACATGCCTCATTGCATGCTATTCCAGTGCTCTGTAGGAAAGGGGAAGATGATGAAGTAGGGTGAGAGAAAAGAGAGCTGGAAATTGTGATGTCCTCAAACAAGGCAAACACTTTTCACTGCCTTCAGTGATTCACCTAAAGTGATATTATTTTGAAACAGTGAGACAAAATGGGAGAGGATCTTTCCTATCCCCAGTTTTCTTGGGAATGTCTCTTGACTGAAGTTTTCTGTTTTCCCTCCCTTCCTCTCTCTATTTAAAATCTACAAGCATACAAAATCTGAGCTTTCCCTAAAACGTAAGTCTTTAGGTCAAGATCCAGTCTTAGTTCCAACATAAGCAAAGCTGTTTTATATGTAACTTCTTCAGGATATAATCCAGTAAATATTGTCTCTTGGTATGAAGCTTTACAGTTAGATCAAAAAAAAGCACTTTGGGCTCCAAAAAGTCTGATGTGACAGAGCTTGTGAATTGTTGTCACGTCCAGCCCCCCTGAACTGCACACCAAAGGYGTCATGCAACAGGGAGAGGCGAGGTGCCAAAAGAAATGCAGTAAGCTTTCTGCAACATCCCTGCTATCAGCATGCTCATCAAGTGGTAGTCTTCAGAAACCACTATGGAAGAAGGTGAAATCGCGTTCCTCTCTGCAGCTTAGACATCCTTGCCATTCCGACATGCAAAGCACATCTTGTCTGAACATTGTAACCGTTTTCTTTCTCTCAAAAAACAAATGGGTTAAAGGCAGACTATGTGGCTGATTCATTTTTTCTTTCAAATGGCATCATTACAATGAGACAGATGGGGAATGGTTCTTCATTCTGTCTCTGTCTCTAGTAACATTCAAGAAGAGTCCACGTGGTTCTTACCTCTTGTTGCAGTCACTAGGCTCAATGACAGGACAGACACTACCACTGGCCCTTCCTCTGGAATACAATTTACAGAAAATGTAAGCTACAATTGCAGTACCTTTATGTTGGCATTCAGGTGGGATGATGTTCTTTCTGTGGTAAAAAAGTAATAATAATAGTGATAATATAAATAATAAATAAGTGCTTATAGAAAAGGAATACAGTGCAGAGTAACTTCAATACCTTGATTGGACCCAAGTATGGACTAGGCGTTAAGATGATCATAYGTAATCCAAGGATGTCTCTGCATCAAAGACATATAAAGCAAATTAAATTTTGCATACAAAGAAAATTCTCTGCATTTTCAGCTCTCTCTGCATACAAAGCATGTTAAACTACTAGTGCTAAAGTAATTTTCAAGGCTAAAGGTAGATTGAATCCCAGTACTCTTTAGGTTAGTTGATCAAAGATGTCCAGAATCACATTTATCCTTTTGGTCTTTAACAGAAGATGCTGGAACTTTCTGCATAGGTCCCAGAGTATAAGTGGACTGCAAAGAGTAGAAGGAGTCCATATGGCTACAGTATTCCCTTCTGGGCTGCAGGTTCTTATCCAGCCTGTCACCAAAGTGATGAAGAGAGTACTTCAGATGGCAGCTGAGTGATTTACTTGGGAAATGTTTATTTATATATTCCTATCTGGCACATACATCACAGACAGCCATATCTCATGGCAAGACRAAAGACACTGTGTAATCATCTTAGCCAGGCAGTGATTTCCTCCTTTCAGAGAAAAAATGAAGAGATCTGAAGTCAAAAGGAGGCTGACCCTCCTWCCCAGAAACACTACTGCTTTCAAAGTTAAAAAATATGTAATTCATGTACAAGTTTRTCTGCCTGAGAGAGCTAGCTGGAAGTGCATTCAAACTGCCATACATTTTATTGCCAAACACTCAAATGCAGTATGGCAATTCCAAGCAATATAAGAGGATGATTTTATTTCTTGCTTAGAGATGTGCGCTTCTATACCTTTTTTTAAGGCACCCCATTTAACTTCTCAGCAGTGTCACAAGAGAATACTGGCCACAAGACTGGACTTGGTGATTTCAGAGGTCCTCTCCAGCAAGAGAAATCTACCAGGCTGGAAACAAGGAGGGCAAAAGAGCTGTGCCTCCTCCATTAACCCCTGTCTCCCCATTCCTCCCAAAAGCTGTGGAGCTAGATCACATGTATGGAGACTCCTTCCATATTCTCTGTGACGTGAGTGCAGTGCCCCATAGCAGCACTGAGCTGCACTAAGCTGTATTATGCTATACGAAGTGTAGGGCTGSTACATGACTGTGCATTCCTAGTGGTGCTCTGGCCAGGTGTGAGCTTAAGGTTTCATTCCTCATGTTTGATCCCTGCTTAAGAAAGGTCTCATCCTCTACATCCCCACAAGACTGTGTCTACGCACATTTTTAAAGCTCTTTCTCATAACAGCACCATCCTTTTAGGCCATAAGCACGAATATAGTTTAGAAGAGCAGAGTCCTACAGAACTTCTGGGGCTTTCTATGCACTGCAACTACTGCGCAGTATCCTAAAAGAGAAAAGATTTACAAGTCAACATCAAATTGAATTCAGTGATGTATTCAAGAGCATAAGGCCTGATTCCCTCAGTAATTTCCATGGGAGCTGACTTTCAATCTTATAACACAGTCAAAGTTCAATCCAAAGAAAATGAGCTCAAATAAAAAATGAACAGAGCTCAGCTAAAACTAGAATCAATAGAGTAGTGAACTTAATGACCTGTTCAGATTAGTATCATGTAATTGAGCCCAAATGATATTTGAGCAGAAATAAAACTGGCCTTACCATTTGTTAGTAATTATTCATATTCCAGTAACAAGGCTACAGAAGTGTTTCCTTAAATGCAGCTCATATGTTAGCATTAATTCTTTACTTTGAGCAAAAGCAAAGATGGAGAGATCTGATGAGCTCTAGCCAAGAGAAAATAAATCAAACTCAGACTTAAAAATAAAGAGCGCATTCAGCAAAAGGAGTTACAAAAAATAACAAATATACAAATGAATTCCCAAAGTAAGGATAACTTATTCAGTAGGTACATAGTATGGAAATACTTTGGTTACTGAAGCTAYGTGTTTTCTTTTGGAGGGCTACACAGCAATGACATATCCAGTCCAGCAGCTTATAAGCCCTTGATTTTGAGTTGTAATATTCATATAGCATAAGCATATGTAGCATTGATTGAAGGTGCATTGCTGTTATATGGAGGAGTTTTCACGCTTTCAGACTGAAAATTATTTAATATGCTGGTTTTAAAGGACTCACTGATGATGCTCAGTGATGCTATACCATCAGTGTAACTAGCCAGTAATGCAAAATAGCATCAAGCTTTCTATCAAGTCACAAGAAGGTGTTTTCCCCTTTTAGTCAATTGATCTTTGATGAAACTCACGGAATAATAATACATACAGTACAAAATAACAGGTAGGAGATGAAAAAAAGTTCATTTTTAGGAGATGAAAAAAGTTCGTATTTTCAAGAAAACATATATATCTGCCTGAGATAATGAAATTCTGCTTGTTTCTTTCTCTGGAGGTTAGGAAGATTACATTGGATCAGAGTGTAAGGTGAAGAATTACTTAAAGTGCAGTAGAGGGGAGTTTACTTGTTTTTTTCTTTCTCTTTTGAGCTCTGAACAAATTTGTTTGTTTAGAAGGGATGAAACTGAAGCTCCAGAAATTGACAACACTTTGAATTGATTTCAAGGAGAGATAGGTAAGGTTTCCATTTTTACTTTGCTTATATCACATTTATTTATTTATTTATTTATTTTAAGTTCCTGTTCCTCCTGCTGAGATGTAGTGGCTGACCATGCTGAACTTCAAAGTCCAAAAGGTTCAAAAGTGCAAAATAACATAGATTATTTAAATTAACAGTGTAATAATAAAGGTCTTAATGAGACAGTGGTATATCATTTTTTAGCAATCAGTGACGTGCAGGATTTTGCATTTTGAATCATATTAAAATTGCATAGCAAGCAAACTCAGTGTTGTGAGACTGGCTAAATCAGCAGTAGAAGAAGAAAATCACTTTACATCACATTGCTACAGACAAGAAACATAGTTGGTTACCACATCTCAGCTGAGGAAAAAGGAAAAATCTCTAAGGAAGAGATTTTTTCAAAAGTGGTAACTCAATTGCTTGTGTTTTTGCAAAGCTACCCATCGATATTTTCATTACCCAGTGGAGCTCAACAATGAATCATTGTATGTCATTATGTGTGCARCACAATCTCTCTCTTTTAATCAGTATTTCAAGGCCTTCTTTTTCTGTTTGTCATGCTGACTAAAATAATTAAAAGTTAATGCTGCAGAAACCAGATGATTGCAGTTACTTTAAAAAGTTATCCCGTTAACATTGGTATACCTTTTCTTCAGCTGAGCTTTAAGAAATATACTATACGAAGGATTTTTCAAAGGACATGCATTTATTTAAAAGAACTAATCTTAACAAAAGATTAAAATTTCTTTTTTTTCTTTATCAATAATTCTTTTGTTTTCTTTTTCAAAAGAAAACAAAATTTCTTTTATGTTTGTTATGCTAGAATTTTTGCAATGTTCATTTCAAAAGTCTTCAAATTTCTRTGAATATTCTGATTTGATAAACTGGGCTATTTAATTCATTTTGAACTTATTCGGATTATTTGAAGTTTTTTTAGAAGAAATTTTGTTTATGTGTGCTTCAATATATCACCAATTTCTAGAATTTTATATGGACAACATCCAGCAAGAATGTTAACCAACACAATTCTAAAATACAGTCTTGTCTTTGTTATGAAATAGTTCTTTGGTAATGGCAGACACAAACCAAAAAAAAAAAAAAAAAAAAAAAAAAGGTAGTAGAGAAGTACCAAAGAACCCTAATTTCCAAAGCTTGGAGGAAGCTACTCCGGCTACTTTGATTTTTCTCTTTTCTGAGATTTTTGAGTGACAAGGTGGAAATGAATGAGAAACTATACATGACATGCAATTTGGCTAAGTGTGAGCGTGAATTGATTGGGTTCACTATTCCCAGGAATGAAGGTCAGCAAAAAATGTAGGACATCTGACTAGGAGATAACATACTTGAAAAGATCATCTGAGCTATTTGAAAGTTCTGGTTCAGGCCCTCTTCCTCGGGTCCAAAGACACCAAAATTTTCCAGCCAAAAAAAAAATCTAAATTTTCAATGTGGGTCCCACAAYCATGTCAGGGACCTTTTTGACATTTCCTGGTTATTTCCAGCTCCTCTCTTGACCGCTGTCTTTGAGGGAGGCTTTTCTCTTTCCCCTTTTCTCCAAAGGCAGGTAAAATGGCTCATTGTTCCAAGCTAGCTAGTACTGGACTGAAGAAAAAGGTTTTGTTTTGCATAATACATTGAGAGTCTGTCATGGGTTTTCATTCCAGGAGCTTCTGATGAAGAAAGACAAAGGTCAAAACTCTCGTGATTAGGGCTGTCATAAGGTCAGAGGTTAAATAGTTAACATTGGACTGCATTTTTTTTTCCCCCAAATAATTTAGTACTACACCTCCCTGAAAACATTTGATTCACTCTGTTATAGTTCTGTAAATAATGACTTTAATGGAACCAGTACTTGCTGGTGATATATAAAAAAAAAAAAAAAAAAAAAAAAAGAAGATTTTCCAGCTATTTCTACCTTTCTTTTAACATTTCAGACATCTGCAAAACCATCTGGAAACAAAAGAAGCAGGTGTTCTATGAACAGAGTTCTCCCAAATGACCACCATATAACTGAACCAACTTTTATACTGTGTAACCTACACCTTCTGCAAAAGCATTGTAGTGGTCCTAACTTGAAAACTGTATTACATCAAAGCCTCAGTGATCTGCATAGCAGTTGATCTGCACAGGCGCAGGTCTGAGCTTTGCTGTACATATCTCTTGGCTGATGGATTAGCTTGGCTAGCTAATGGTAATAGAGAAGCCATATGAGGTTTCCACTAGGCACCTGGTGATTACACAACCTGCATGTCCTTGTTTGATCTTGAAGAAAAGCAGCATGCTTTCATATAAACATACTCTTGCTTGACAGTAGAAATGATGAATAGAGTTGTTTACTTCTAAGAAAATCCTATAAAAGCTCTAAAGATGACAATGCGGGTGAACCTTAGCATGGGCAGGATCTGCTCAGATTGCTGTGCCCTGACTAGAGGTTTAACTGCACAACTCAGAAGTCACAGCATCTGAAGGGATTTAATATATCTATGTTGTCTCCTTTTTCCCCTTCCTGTGCTCTCTCTACTAAAATGTATTTTGATTAATACTTTAAGGAGTCTGACTACCTTTTGTATCAGAATCTATAATGAACATTTGCGCTGGTGCCATTACAAGGTGCCATTACAAGCATGTGCTGCTCCCATGGTGCACCAAGAAAAGGGCTTGTGGAGTACTGGCTTATGCACTGGTATAATTTTCGACTCTCTGTATGAGCCTTGAATGCATAGTATCATTCACAAAATAAGCAACCCCAGTGGCTTTGCACAATGCAGACTTCTGGAAAAAGTGTGAGGATTAGCATTATTTGGGTTTTTGTGTCAAGGTCTGCTGTATTACAGCTAATGTRTAGCATGAAGAAAAGCACTGCACTTGTCCAAGTCTTATTTTGTTAAGAAGGGTTAAAATAAAGCAACTGTCACAGAGATYAGAAATCCCTGCTCGCTAGGACAGCAGTCTGTGATTTCTTCTGCTGGATTTGAGACAGCCAGTCTGATCTCTTAAGTCTGGCTTATGAAACTTTTGTACATTTTGTATGTTTTCCATATAAGATTACTTTTCCAGGACCCAAAAACATGGGGCCAACTTAAATCATGGGATTTGTCAACAGTGACAGAGCTCATCTTAGGAGTCTAAAATGTGTACCAATGACTACCAAGGATCTTATATCTATCTTAGATAGGTGCTTGCACCAATTGTAGAACATGCCAGGCTAATAATCCTCTGAAAATGGAGAATAAATGGACATCATGGACTGAGAGAAGATCTATGGTTCAGTACTGTGCAAACCGGAGGCCCCAGAACGCTTGCCCTAAGTAGAAAAAATGTATTGTATGAAAAATCTTGCAAAAACCTAAAAAAAAAACATTAAAAAGGGCATGTGGAAGAACTCAAGATGTTGAATTTGATTCTGCAGTCTATTTCTTCAAGCAAATTGCTTAAATATATGCTTAAACAAAGTACTGCTGTATGCATTGATGTGTTCAGCKCCTTTGTTTCTGGAATGAGATTCCAGCTGCAACACAAAGTGACTGCATTTTTGTTCATGTGTTTGTCACTTAATGAAAGTGARTGAAAAGTCTATTGTGCTGAATAAAATGGAGGCATTTCCCCCCATAACGTCCTCTTTCCTCTACTCAAAGCATCTGGGAAGCAGTCTGCCTGCTTCAAATAGACAAACATAARAATACGGATCAGAATCCATCTTAACCTTGCTTGGCATCTTCTTATGTGATGGGTTGCAGTCTATGGCTGGGATGCTTGGGCATTGTCACATCACAAACTGCAAATGCGAKGGAAAGTTGGCTAAACCAGGATGGTTTTTAAAAATGCCTCAGGAGTGGCTTATATTTGTCCAWAAGGCAGGAGAAAAGATTTTATACAAATCATTTACCATAGATATAAATTAATSTTTAGTGCTTTTGTCAGAGAGAAAAAACAAATTTGCATGAAGAGCTTTGATGTATTTGTTAAATGACCCCTTTCCTACTTCCTTTAATTAGAATTTCAGATCTGGAAAAATATATCATTTGCTTCTAATTGCTACTTGCTAAAACAGGAGAGAGAGAATCATTTCAGAACAAGCTTTCACACCTGGTCCAAATATAGCTCAATATTCTACATTTATTTCATAGCTACTTTGCAGAATGGATTAAAAACAGATAAATTATTACAGCTTTTTTTTTTTTTTTTTTACTTTTCTGAACATGTAATGTCTATTTTCATAGTGAAATGGAGATGGAATTAGATATAGGTCTAATTTATTTCTTGTTCTCCTTCTCACATTGTTTCTCTAAAGACTTCCTGTGTTCTTTACGCCATTAGGAAAATAAACAGGAAATTTTTCTCCCTTTATATTACCTTGTCTAGAGAAGGAGGTAATATATATATGAATCCTAAGTCCATGAGAAGGGCATAGACTCAGCACAGCTGGTGTCTGTCTCAGTAAGAAGGTGGGCAGAAGACATACGAATGCAGAGAGGTATCCCTGCTTTGTGCAGAAATGTCACAGAGTCACGGAATGGTTGAGCTTGGAAGTGACCTCTAGAGATCACCTAGGCAAAAYTCCTGCTCAAGCAGAGTGTCATGCTAACTCAAAATGGACCTAGGCTGACTACRCAAGACCTCGCTGCTGGCAGCCTTGTTCTTGAAAGGGCGTCAGAGCTGTGGCTGAGGCACACCTACCATGCATCTGTCCTGCATCCCGATTGGAATCCCTCACCTGCAGTAAAACCACTCACTGCTGCAGACYATTTCTTTTGATTATTGCTATTTCCAGCCATAGGCTACTTATGATTGTTATTATTAGCCTGAAATCTGTTATTCTTAACAAATGACAGCTGCTTCAGTGTCATTGTTTCCTGCTTCCCCTGGGCTCTGGTTAGTGACAGCAGAAACCCGGCCCTCTTGGAAGAGGTGGAGAGAGGCTCAGGATGCCTCAGCAAAGAACACGCAAAACCACTACTGCCACACTACCTACCAGACATAAACACTTAGCACCTCTGGGACTTTGAGGGCAGCAGACAGCTCAGTGCCGAAAGGACAGTTGTGAAGTCTCTCTCCCACCCAGTGAAGAAGAGGCACTTAGGGACACTCAGGGAAAACCAGAGAGGCAGGTTCTGATCAGTGTCAGACTAAGCTATCTTGTGGATAAGTTAGTTAGGAAAGGGCTAAGGATCACCTGTCTAGCAGGTGGCCCAGAATGATATCTCTTTGATCTCAAGACATCAAAACAATGAGAAAAATGAGGGGAGAAGCTGCTAGCTCACATTGCTCAGAGGTTTTTATTTATTTTCTGCAATTTTTGAGCTCTGTGTTTGCATGAAGGACTTTGAAGAATGGAAACAGTGGTGAAGTGCTGGAAGAGGGTCCCCAGAGAAGTGTTGGAGTCACCATCCCTGCAGTGTTCAAGAAACATGGGGATGAGGCACTTAGAGACATGATTTAGTGGGTGTGGTAGTGGAATTACAGTTGGATTTGATCATCTTGAAGGTCTTTTCCAACAATAGTGATTCTATGATTCCATGAGGCAACTTGAAATGAGCCTGAAATGGTGAGCAGTTTTTTTCTGCCTCTTGGCTGGATTATCAAGAAATCTCACCAATAGACTGTCTGCTTGACTGATTCTCTGCTTCATGATKGTCATTTAATATGGAGGAAGAACAGAAGGAAAAGGATTATTTTGTGAATTATTTGGATCACCTAATAGACAAAATAGTGCTGTGAGATTTTTAGCTAATCCGAAAGACACGATGCTCTAGACTATACCCATCTTATAAGAAATCTTCTGAGAAATCTTGCTTTCCAGCACCGACTTTCTTATGAGCAGTTTCATATTGAGGTATATGACCTTGCAGGTTTCTAAGAAMTTTTTCTTGAACCTTTTGGCCAATGTGGTTCTGCTTCACCTGAGGCACCCACTATGTCTCCCACTGGATGTTGCTTACGTTRCAACCTTGCAAAAATTTTATCTGAGTCTCATCAGAATACTTTTTTTAGAATGACGCAATCCATACAAGGTATTACAATATTTACCAGGAACAATGTCTCTGATCTCTACAAGACTTCCTATCCGCTCTGCTTCAAACAATGCCTGTCAGAAGATGCATTTACATCTTTGTACTCTTACAGTTATACATGAAGCTTTTCATAACAATATTCAATGTTAAATCTTGATTTACAAAATTGATTAAGATGTGCTTGCTCTCTTCATTTCTCTCTCTCTCTCACTACATAAGGACATTTCCAGGGGACTGTGCAGCATGCTGTAAATTTTCTTCACAGTCTTCTCCCTCTTAATTACGCATTTTGGAGGAGACTGATGGATATTCCCAAGTACCCTTCAGCATGAAGAGGTCAAGAGCAGAAGGAAGTAAAAGAATTAATTTTACCTAAGAGTCAAATTGCAGTAAACCAGCCAATGTAAGAAACATTTTACTCAGGCTTAGTTGAAGGGTGAGTCAGTTTGTGAGCACTAAATAATCTCTACAGGAGCTCATTTGTTTTCAGTGATTGTACTAGGAGTCTGAGATCCTCACTGACAAGACAAAATCTATTCAGGTAGGTTTATTTTAACATTAGGATAATAGATTATCTTAAAAATAAGATAATTAAGATAATGAGATCTGCTAAGATCTCAAAGATCTGTCTTTGAGAATGGAAGCTGTTATCTTTGTAAATACTGAGTATGGCTTTAGGCATTGCTTGGATTTCAGCACTTTCATAAACTCAGAAAGTTAGTTATTTGATATTAACTACCTGAAGGCAGCCATATCACTTCCAGCTTTCTCTCAGTCATATTTCAGGGGGCTATCACTAACAAGGTGGACATCAGAGGCAAATCTCCCATCAAGTGAGAGAGCGTGGACTGAAGATTACTATCAATTTTCCTTCAACTCTTTCACACAAGAAAGAGTTTCTTTATCTATCCCAGACTTCTAGTTTTCTATGAAAGGAAGATCCCCATACCAAAATTAAATATGTCTGGGAAAGAGTTGGTCACAACTTCTCTCTTGAGTCTCTTGGTTACTTTCTTTTTTTTTTTTTTTTTTTTTTTTTNATACCATCCACAATTTGAAGATGATCAGAGAGGAAGTTAACCTATAGACAGAAGAGAGCTGTGGAATTCTTGGCATTGAATATTTTCAAATAAACAATTTAATCAATTTGTAACTTGAATGCTATCAAKGCATAATTTAAAGAGAATTGAAGAATTTAACTTTTAAGGTTCTTTAACCTAGAAAGAAATGTAAGAAAGCTATTTAGAAATAATCTCAGTAGTTTGTCTTGAAAAACTTTATCTGCAGGCATCTGGAATATGAAGAGATATTTTTTGGAAAGTCAGGAATTTGAAACTTCTAGTAAATATACTCTTCACTTAGAAAAGGGATAACAGCAAGGTAAATGAATTGTAAATGAAAATGTAGGGATGAAATCCTGTCTGCAGGACAGGATATATATAACACTATTTTTTTTCAAAGTCACTAGTATCTAAGTGGGAAAAGAGACTATTTTTCTCCGTGAAGGTAGGTAATATCCTCTAAGACTCTAAAGAATGACACTGGTCATATTCCAAAGAATGACACTATCAAGAAGGATAAAAAATATTTACTARAAGAAAAGAATAAAAACCCAATAAGGTATGCCAATATTTGATCAATCTGTAAAATTCTCCCCTTCTGCTTTTGCTGTCTTAAAAAGGAAACAACAATTTATTTTCTCTAGCATTGAACTACCCAGCACATCTTTTACTGGATATTTGCCCTTTGGAGAAACAGTGCCTGAGCYCCATTAGCCTAAAGTATGACCATGGTCTTGGCTGTACCAAGACACCAACATTTTTTCTGCATAGGGCAAGGCAAGATTCCCCCAGCTGTTCGGCTTTCAGCACTACATCTGGCTGGGTTTCGCTGTGAGTAAACCAGAACAGAGCAGCACTATGAAGCTTTTGGTAAAGAACAGCCCTGTCAGCAGCATTTCAGCAGCTTTGGTTCTGTCACTCTGATTTCCCTCTTGGTCACAGCCTGTGAATCCCCACAGAATATTTTTAATATAGTCTGCACTTCTTAGCAAACTTCATGCCATGTCTGCTGGGCCTCTATATTTCCTATGACCTGTCAGAATGATGGATATATTAAATAGCTGGTTAACTACCTGCCAGATATTATACAAAGAATGGGGAGAGCACAATTTCCCAGGAAGCTGCCTGGAATGACATTATTAGCTCCACATCATTATGTGCAAGCAACAAGTACTTGTTGCTTTATAAAGCAGGGGCAAATATTAACATCTGCTGCAAAAAGAGGGTATTGCAATAAGAAGCAACAAGCTGCTGATGGACTATATAATAGAATTACAAATCAGTAGAGAAAAACTAGCTCTGTATCTGACAGGTTAGTGTTAGATGAGATAATTATGGCCAAATAAATACCACAACAATAAAAATTCACATGGGAGGGCAGTTTGAAACAGTGACAGGCCGCAGTGCAGAACTAATGAGCAAATTGTTGCTAAAATTCAAATCTCTCTAGCTGCAAAATGGAGATTGATTTGCTCTGTTATAAGACAACAGCTATTAAAAACCTCACAGACTTACAGATATATTGCAATGAAGGGATTGTGAAATGAAAATTTGAGGTCATATTTTTAATCTTACAGTTATGCATGAACCTTTCACATAATGATTGAGAATCTGAGACTATTAGTGATTAAAAATCATTTGTACAGCATTCAAAGTTATATCCTGATTTACAAAACTGACTAATATGTGCTTGCTCTCTTCATTTCTTCATTCTTCTCACCTTTCTCTCTCTTTCTGGACACATTCTAATCAATGGAAAAATATTGCTTATTCCACTCACAAATTATCTGGGTGCATTTTTAGGGAATTGTAAAAATAGCATGAAAGCACTAACCTTTGAAATCCACTTATTATTGGACTGGAATATTTATATTTGGTTTTTATCAGGAGTTTAGAAGCTTTTAAAAAATATTGAGCACACATTGCAGCAAGCGAGTCAGCTTCATGTGTTCTGCCRAATGAAGATGGGATGTATCTCAATATCATATTGACTTGTCAAGTCCATGCCTTATGTACCAGATAGGCAGAATCTCAGCAGAATTTAGACTGAGACCTCTGAAGGTCATCTGGTCCAGACCCAGCTCACAGTAAGGCCCATCTCCACATTTGGCCAGGTGTTGTAGAGTTATTTGCTGGAAGTCTCTTTCTGTTCTAGTGGTACTGAGTCTGCCTTGATGGCACATCATTATTTTAAATTTATCTGGGAATAATGCCCACACTGTTTTGAAACCTTTTTCTACTCCATTCCTTTGCCTTTCTTTAGTGTATTTCACTTAGGCTCTGTTGAGACAGAAAATAATATCGGAAAGTGTCTGTCAAATCTTAAAACCTCTGTAAAGTGTCATAGGATATCACGGCGTCATCCGACAAACCATTAATAATCAGGATAATGACTTCTGTATCTGTCAAACTTACTTTGTCAGGAACTCCATTTTTAAAGACACAGAAAATTGAATGTTTGTCTTGAATTACTGTCAAAAGCATAAGAATTCAAGTGGGTATGAATTTCTTTTATTATCTTTATTTTCACTCATTTATGTAATCAATATGCAAAAATGTTTGATATGCAAAAGCACATTGTGACGTATTGTCAATTTATAACTAGTTTCTTGTTGTTAAGATAGTGACTTACACTACGTCTGCGTAACCCTCACATTGCTGTGTCTTGTGAATGCCTATATTTAACCTAACTTAGGCATTTACTTAATAGCATTATCTGCTGATTCAGGACTTACTTGTTTTCTTCTTGAAAGATTTTATTTACATCAGTTTTTACTAAAAAAATTGAAATATTGTGAAAAAATAAAAATATCCATTTTTGACTCGTAAAACAGTTTTTTGTTTAAGGATTTAGTTAGGATTTAGTTTTTCATAATCCATGAGGGGATGGTTGGGTATCCCTAAGCTAAAGCAGTTTTCTGGAGCATTTAATTGTAGTAGTGTGTTTACAGAAATAGCTCTTTGGCTTCATGAGTGTAATTTAGCTCAAGTCCATGAGTAGGTTCTTGTACAGCTGAGAAAACCATACAATCCACAGTATATAGACACAGAAAATAAGCTTGAAATATGAGTAAGATAGATTGCTCACTGCTCAAATAAGCTGGCAGTCTTCACAACATTTTCTGAAAAGCTTGAAGAAATATTTTACAAAAAATGTAGTATAAACATTTTGTAGCCTGGAAAAATTATTTGTACAAAGGCAGGATATAATAACATCTGCCTAATAATTAAATATTCGGCATTGTACAAAATATTGAGGAAGAATTTCAAACATATATAAGCAATGGCTCATTCTAGCAGATGAAAGTGGATTTTGCTGTTTCCACATATCTGATCAGCCATAAAGCATCTTACATAACAGGACATAGGTACATTTCATTCTTTCTTCTTCTGTGAATAGACACAGGATCATCTCATTATACAGCTGAATGAAACCAGAAGAGGCTCTTCACTTTGTTATACAACTCACAGTTGGAATCCCTCTTGCTTCCGAACACACATGTAAACACTCCACGAGATTCAAAGTCCTTCAGCAAAACATGTTGTAGGGAAACACATTCCAGGATGATAAATTGAATGTTCTCATAGCCTCTTCTGGTCTTACAATGTTTAATTTGATTTCTGCATTACACTGGAGTTACGTTCAACACACTATTCATATTTTGTTACTTTTTCCCTGTGATTGGCCACATTAGTGTCCTTGGCTCCATTCTTTAGAGAAGCTTAGGTGTCAGCTTCTAGCCAGGCTTCAACCCATGGCTTTGATAAAAATGAGAAGCCTACATAGGGGTGCAAGTATGCTTGCTTGTGCCTAGCTTGGTGAGGTGCTAAAATTAGGGGGTTTGACCATCATTGACAGGAGGTGTAGTTAGAAATGGAGAGAAGAATATCCAAAAAAAAATGTACTTTGCTTTCTCTGGCCAACAAGCTAAATCTATACCAGCAAACTAATCTGTGCCAGAGATCATTGCCAGGCACTAGAYACACTAGGCTCTCTGTGCTGTCAGTTTTTTAGCATGGTCCCTGACACAGCTTGTGCCCATGGCATTTACTGCCAGACAGTTCTTGGGCACAGTTCAAGCTACAGCGTGGCCAAGGGACTATTCCTGAAGGACAGTTTGCATGCAATCAGTATAGCTTGGGAAGTAAGAGTGCTTAATAGAGTGCACTCAGACTCTTTTGTGCCATTTGGTCTCAGTTCCTCAGGGCAGTCCTTAACATATTTAATTTACTAGTATAGGCACAGTCCAAATGAATTGTAATGAATGGATTGGGTAGAATGAGTCCTTTTGCCTTATCTCAAAACTGAGTAAGAACTTTTAGCTTACATTTACAACATTGTTTTTTAAACTGCTCAACTAATTCTTTACAGCAAAAATAATTTTACTTGAATGGTTCAAGTCATGGTTAGCTCATAAACAGACCCAAAAATGAGAAACAACCAAAGCTAGACTACTAATGCATCTTTCACAATGTTGAGAAATTTTTCACTGTAAGATCTACCTTGATTTCAGTGAAGCTAATAAGCTAATAATAATTTGCTAAGCTAAACTTTCTTTTTTCCTTTCCTTTCCTTTCCTTTCCTTTCCTTTCCTTTCCTTTCCTTTCCTTTCCTTTCCTTTCCTTTCCTTTCCTTTCCTTTCCTTTCCTTTCCNCTTTCCTTTCCTTTCCTTTCCTTTCCTTTCCTTTCCTTTCCTTTCCTTTCCTTTCCTTTCCTTTCCTTTCCTTTCCTTTCCTTTCCTTTCCTTTCTTCTTCATTGTTTTGTAACTGAATATGTTTGGCACCATCAGTCAGTATTGCCTCCTTTACCATTTATTGTGTTTCCAATAGCTGCTCTGGAAGTTGTCTAATGCTGTAGTAGAAAAAGCAGCTTAAGGCTACAAATAACTCACTACTACACTTTTAAGGCTTACATGCTAACACCTTATGAATTATGGTTCAGGATTGCATCTTACATTGCTCTGCTGTACAAAAAAAATATTGTCAGCTTCTATATCTACTCATTCTGCATGAGATTCTGGAGAATCTCAACCCAGATACGATCTGCAGTATATTTGCTTGTCTTATAACTCACTCGTAACCAGACAATCAGTCTTTGTCCAGTATGAAAGGCCGAGTGAACACTAAAGGCACTGTAATGATCCTCAGTGCAGACATATATGTCTGTTTTGTCATAGGTGAGAACATCTGGGAACAAAACACAGCACAGCATCTTTTTATCTGCTCAACTATTGTACAAGCAGTAGCTTGTTGATCTCTTGTCTTTACAATGCTCCAAATAATTAGATAGTATAAATTTATTCCCTTCTCCTTAGAAATTTCTGAACTGTATTTTGCATGAAGCTGGAGCAGCTAAACTTTGCAAGAACAGTTAATTAGTGCCTAGGGCCCCATGTCATGTCCCTCAAGTTGTATTTTATGAGAGGCTAAAGCACTCCAATTAGTTGCTCAAGTCCTTGCCTACTTTTGTACTTCCCTGCACCATTCCCCGCAGGCCTTCAGTCTAAATTTTGTCTGGTTTAGGTTTCTTTGGAAGTTGTCTTCTGCATCACATAAGCCAGCTGACTATAAAAATTTGAAATTTTCAACTTAGAGTGAGTACATAATGTCAGTTACTGTGGACTGACATGCATGCTTGCAAAGAATTGTATGCTACCAGTGAAGGAAAATCCTCTTCATCTATGGAATAACTTCTCCAGTCCATTAAAGCTTCTTTCTCTCTTTCTTTTTTTCTTTTTTTTTTTCTTTTTCTTTTTTTTTTATTTTCCTAATGTGGTTGAGTTATCACTCCTTCTCTTGTCTCTTGCTTCTGAAAGCATTTAGGGTGGGTGATTATTGACTAACGAAGGATTAGGCATCTTCAGGAAGTATGCTAATTCCTTTAAGGACTTCTTTTTATATTTATATTGTAAYATTAAGATTTCTAAAAAGGAGACATGTTAGCAAAGCAAGTTGTGTGAATGGATGATTGGACTAGTTCTGCTGCAGGTATTAACACATGCTCATGCCTTTGCAGGATTCTGGAGAAGCAATATTGTACTTGCATTAAAAATGCCTCTCATTATTACACATTTGATTTTTAGCTTCTTTGTAAATCTGTATTTTCCTATTTCAGTTACATCAATGTAAGTAAGAGCAGGGTCAGATTTAGTGAGCGACAGTTTTTCAGTGTTTCTTAAGCTTTAACCTTTCTCCCTCCTCTAAACTGTTCTGTAAAGACTGCATAGCATTAGCAGGAAAGCCATCTTTTACATTCCATATTTTTAATGTCATTTACATTAAAACCTTTACCGTATTAGATAGGGTATGACTGGAAATTATTGAAGAACTTCTCCCTTGGGCCCATAAGTCATTACTGCCCACAGTGTTATGTGGTACAACTGCGGCACCTCTAAATAGTTTTGTTCAATGAAGAAAATGCTTCTGTATGTAACAAACCAGGGAACTAGAAAGTCACTTTCATGAATAGCTGTTAAAGCAGGTTGGATTTAAAACTAATAATTTCCCCATAAGATGTTTCCCGATACATCGGTAATATTCTCAAGCCTCTTGGCAATACAGCACAGTAGTTGTCTGAATAAAGCTCTGCTTCACTTCATTCAACCAAGAGAACTGTAACAAAGCCTCATTTAAGTATTAGGATCAGCCAGAAAGAAACCAAGTGTGCTTGATGTTCTTTCCATGCCCATGAACAAAGCTTCATGCAGCAGCATTAAGATGCAATCAATGTTAGAAAAGCCTTCTTCACCTCCATTCAAAATAAAATAAAAGCTACACTCTCACTTTAAGCAATTTCCATTGGATCGGTTTTCTTTCCCAGACTTTAGCTGCAGGAGAGTAAGAAAATGAGTTTTCTGATTTTAAACAAATTTAAATATAAAGCAGGAWTCATACTTGACTGAATATCTCTCTTCCGTTATTAATGATAATGCTACAAAAAACCCTCATATTTTAGAAGTAACAGAGCTGAATTCTTATGCACAATAGGATGTTATTACAAAGTAGACCAATATACATGGTATACACGTTGTAAGTGTCCACAGACCCATACAATATTCTCTACTACCACAGAAATGTTAAATTTTCAGTATTGAATTATTATTTTATATTTAAATTTAAATTTCCTTTTTTTGCTGCTAAATAAGAGTCTCTTCCTTTGAGTCAGGGAACAATAATCCCTCAATTATTCCCTAATTTTGAATAAGCAAGACAGGAAAAGGGGATAATGGTATAATGTCATTTTACTTTAAAGTTTCTGTTTTTTTTTTTTTTTTAATAAATGTACTGCATATTTAGAAATAAGTCCAGCTTATTTGTACACAGATGTCACATGTTTACCTCCCTTTTTCTTGTGGTGCCATATGGATTCCCTTATGAATACTGACACAGTCCGAGGGACTTAGATACAAAACAGATGACTATTGGGAAGTAGAAAATAATTATAATTAATTTTGTGAATCTCTGATAGAATATGCAAACATAAAATCCCCTCTTGTCTCCTTCATTTCCTATAGACAATATAAATGAACAGTAACTAAGGTTTATACAACACAAGTTTATTCAGGTTACCACAGTATTGCTATATGGACAGCAGCTTGTAGAAATAAACTACTGTACACAACAAATGCTGAATTTTACTGATAAAAAAATGTCTTTCAGAAAGGCCATAGTGGTCTACCAATAACTTTATATTTCTAAATAAGAAAAATGGTTGATAAATTGACTGTAAATTTTTATATCAGAGAAGYGAAGACAGCAGATACACATAAGAATGTGAGAAGATCCAACAGCTCAAGAGAAACATCAGAAAAATGTAAATTAAAAAAGGGGTTGCTGTCTTGATTGAGAAGAATTATGTAAAGTAATTAAGATCAATTTGACCTTGAACTATTGGTCTTGGAGACTGGCTGGCAGAGACAACAGGTCATCACGCAGAATGGCCCCTCGCAAATACCAACTTGCTCTTTCCTTACAGAACAGGCAAGCATTGCAGAAGTAAAGTTGCTAGGTAAACACTAAGCAAGGACCATATGAGGTACAGCAAAAGGAGGCTTTGCCAATAGCTGATATGAGAATGATCAGAAATCACAGAATCACAGAAGGGTTGAGGTTGGAAGGGATTTCTAGAGATCCTCTAGTCCAACCTTCCTGCTCAAGCAGAGACACCTAGAGCATGCAGCACAGGAAGCCTATTTACATAAATAAACAGTTTATGTAGATAATATATTACATAATAAAGAGTTATTTCTCTTTATTGATGATCTATGGGATATTAAATGCTCATGTGAATTGAATTACTGCCTTTTCCGAGAACCAGACTATCACTGAATAAGTAAGCTCATGAAGGCAGTTTCAAGAGACAAGGATTCTGCCAGYTCCCCCCCTAAAATAGATGCCTGAAATGTGATGGTCTTCTCCAGTCAGATCCTAGTGCACACATAAACTTTGCCCCTGCTGTGGGCAGATGTGATTTCTTCCAATGAGAAAAGATTGAAAAAGACAGTACTGGAAAAGACACCATCAAGTAGRTGTACTAATGCCTGAAGGCAGAAGAAAAGGTGAACAGAAGAGATGGCAGGCAGAATTCCCACTAACACAATGAAATCAATAGCATACTAAAGGGAAAACACACATCCAGTGAAGTTTTTAATTGTAAAAACTGCAGCTATGCTTATTATCAAGATTAAAATGTTGCAGAAGAATGATTGTAGCTATAAAAACCCACAATAGGCTTACTGCAGTATTTTGGGTTACTAGAGAATAATGCTATAATAAATTTACCAGGTAAATGAGGAGACCTGAAGAAAACACCTATAAAAGATTTAATGAGTTCAGTGACATATAGAGTAACAAATGTGCAAAAAAAAATTCACACCTGGTAGTGAGGCAGTATGAATTATGTAAGTGCTTTTGCTTCCACTCTGGGAGTTTAGAGTTTGAATGGATTTTATTCTATATAGAATATATTTTTATGGTTTTAAGTCTTTCAGTGAACAGAACTGTATGCTAGTATGCTTCAAAAAAGGCAAGGTTTCAGTATAGTAGACTATTTTATTTTATTTTATTTTATTTTATTTTATTTTATTTTATTTTATTTTATTTTATTTTATTTTTCCTAAATAACCTGTGAATAACTGAGCTTTAAAATCTATGGCAAAGCTTATCATTTTGCTTTGGGTTTATAGAAAACAAGATTTTTTCTTTTTTTTTTTTTTCCCTGAGAATTTAGAATACATTTGAATGGATGTTCCTACTTTTACCTTTGCTATTTCTTTGGTCTGCCCAGAATAATAAACAATCTATGKTTTTTTAAACAAGGGATCAGACTGATATGGAATAAATCCTGTCTTTGGCAGTAAGTTGGTATCTGAAGACAGGGAAGAAAACAGAACACAAATTATCTTCTGGGGTCAACATGTCCTGAAAAAGCCCTCAGCCCAGCAGCCCTGGGAAGTGGCACATGTGTGATACATAAAAAAAAATATATATTTTGCTGTATGCTGATGAGGGTGCTCGGGAAGAAGAGAATCTGCAGCGTGCTTAGCAATATGGGGCAGGGGCGCGGGACCACCTCTCCAGACAACTGCTACCTCCTTCTTGCGGCTGCAGGATGCCTGAGCCTCTTCCCAGGAGGATCTCCATCTTCTTMTCTCTTGCATTTCACCCCTTGGATCTGACTCTCTCCATCCACTGCCAAGGGCAACTTAGCATCCCATCCCTGGGGCACCAGCATGCCMCTTTGGTTACTCTGCGGGACATTGGTTGCAGATCATACTCCATCTTGGTCAAAACCTACAGAGCTGCAGCTATATGTCCATCCTTACTGCAGAGATATCTGTTGTTACTGCAAAGATCAGGTTATGAAGCTTAAATAAGATTTAAGCCAACAGTGATTTAACAGCTTCAGAATTTGCTCGGAGGTGATAGCAAAAGTCTGAATTATTGCAGGAGAGGGGCCATGAAAGAGACGTAATGAAACAAAGATTCCCATTCTGCAGGAGGGTCAGATTGTGTGGAGAAACATTCAGGATTCAGATGACATTATAAAGCCAATTACTGGATCCAGCCTCTGAAGAAAGCGCTGCAGTTTTAATCAGACGGGGCAAGACTGGAGAGGGAAAGACATCATGCAGCTAACAAAAGAAAAAGAGAACTATTAAAAAAAAAGACTGTAGGAAAAAAAATCTATGGTAGAAGAGAATTATAATAGAACTGAGTCACAAAGGACTGAAAATAAAAACTTGAAAAAGACACCTTTGCTGGCCTTTCCTTGAGGGATGGCTACAGAGAGGATAGGAATGAACCATACTTGAAAGAACTTCTGTTACCATATARAAAACTTTGAAAAATAATTTAAAGCTGTTTGATATGCTCTGTCTTAAAATTGGAGTTTTGTTGTTTATATCATGTGCTGTCTGACAGCACGGTATTCTTGCAGAGTTCATCTCATTGATTAGCACTTGTCCTCACTTGACTACCATTGTACTAAAACAGCATAACAATGAACACAGGCTGAAGAACTTAGTAGATGTGAAGGCCTCCACTTAATTTCAGCATAATGCATTCGCCCATCCCCATTTATCCCATATGCACTCCCCACTTACCACACCAGGCTAAGAAGAAGTCTCTGACCACAGTGTTGCTCTGTAACAGATGTACCTAAGCTACTTCAGACTAAGATGGTATGACTGCTCCATCCATACACTCTAGTGCCAGCRAGATATATCATGGTACATTCTGGAAACAGCACTTCCAGATAGTTTGATGTTGTCCTGAGATTGATTAATGCCACTTTCCAGTATGACTATGGACTTGGATCCTGAAGCCAGCTTTTTTTGGAATTTTCAAGGTGCAATGCCTTTGCACAACAGGAGACACAGGGCCAACTGCTCCTTTGAGCTTTGGCATCTTCACATCAGTCTGAGATCATTAGGGAAGGGTCTGAAGTCATCTAACTCAAACAAAATTATCACTGAATTAAAAAAAAAAAAAAAAAGACAAAATCTGAGATGCCAGAACTCTACATGCTTATAGTGCAAGTAACTTATAAGTAGAAAGACATATGGAGAAAGTGATTCATCAGCTCTGCTTCATACACTAAGGATGAGATGAGTTGTCTTGTGGAGGATCACTTTTCTATAGTGATCATAAAAGGTGAACAGAGAAAACAGGCCAGATGTAGATGAACCTTCATATGCTTGAGTTAAGACAGATGACTGTTATCAACAGGTTTGTTCTATAGTCAATGAGGAAAAAAGAGTCATAGAATCATAGAATCATAGAATCATAGAATGCCCAAGGTTGGAAGGGACCTCAGAAGTCATCAAGTCCAACCCCCCTGCTCATGCAGGGTCACCTAGAGCACGTGGCACAGGGCTGCATCCAAGTGGGTTTTAAAGATCTCCAAAGAAGGAGACTCCACAACCTCTCTGGGCAGCCTGTTCCAGTGCTTNTGGAAGGGACCTCAGAGGTCATCGAGTCCAACTCCCCTGCACATGGTGTCACCTAGAGCACGTGGCACAGGGCTGCATCCAAGCGGGTTTTAAAGATCTCCAAAGAAGGAGACTCCACAGCTTCTCTGGGCAGCCTGTTCCAGTGCTYTGTCACCCTCACAGTGAAGAAATGCTTCCTTAAGTTCCTGTGGAACTTCCGATGCTTCAGTTTGAAGCCATTTCCTCTAGTCCTATCACTGTCCACCACTGAAAAGAAAAGAAAAGAGGCTTCACCAGAGGCAATTCTCTCCACTTATTTTAGAAAGGCATTTCTCCTTTCTATAGACCAACAGAGACCTAATAAGTGGTTTGGAATGAATACATAAATTTAGTTAATATAAAGTCATATAGTTATATAGTGAGATTATAAGAGTTTTCCTATGTTTTTCTCAGTACTGTTCAATTTTTAAACCTGTCTGTTCAAACTAAAAGTTTTGTATTCTTTGACCAGTATGAAGGCTTTAGTAATATCAAGTGATTGTTGCTTATTGTGGATGCCTGGATGCCACGGCTATAAGCAAGATGGCTTAACTTTACTTTTCCCTCCCTATTTCATCTCTTATTCATCCATACTTTAGAATGTACTTCTGAAATACAGTGAGCAGTATAACCGTAACCTCCATCATAATTTTTTTTTTATGTGAGAAGAGACAGTGGAGTGCTCTAATCTTGAAAGATAGGAGGCAATAGTGGGCAAAGATTTATACCCTTGTCTCTAATGCAATCTGACAGGATAAAAAGCCAATGTCATTTTCGGAGATGTATATCCACATGTTTAATGAAACAGAAAAGAACAGACCTTCCATCTACTGCACCTTGACTGCTTTGCAATCAAAGACTAAAGTGTCAGGACAAACTTTGTTAGTTCAAAATTGTTAAAAATTGTTGACAGACTGGAGAGATATCATGGAATAGGGGCTAGAAAGGGTGCTAGGAAGAACTGAAGAGTTAAGTGTAGTATTGTAAAGCAATGTGCAGATGGCAAAAGTAACAATCTAAGAGGGAAAGGAGTTGCGATCTGTGTTATAGACCCATCTGGTCCAGCATTAAGTGACCTGTGAAGCACATTTTTTCCTGGAGCACTCTGTTCATAAAAATTAGCAGGAACAGACTATCAAAAGAAAGTAATAAATGCTCCTATAAATATGGATGATACAAATGCCCACCTAGGTTATAAGCTGCGCTGCTTTCTAATATGACTTCTTCCTGTCACTGAGGTAGCTCATTTTACAACTTGTTTTCACCACTGGAATGACTGCTTTCCATCCAGCACTACCTGCTTTGTTTCTACAGTCCTTGCTTCCTAGGAAATAAATAGAGCATCTTCATCTTTTAATAAGCTATTACTATCTTTTAATAAGCTAAAACCATACTCTTCTCCCTAAGGCATAAATATGGTCTGAAGGGTGAATCTTTTTGGGTGTTTCCTGGAGGTAGACTGAGCTGACAGGTTTTCTTCCAGTAAACAACCCCTCTGGAAGAAAAATGAGAGTCATATTCCTAAGAGCAGTATCTTGCATGTTCYTATAGAACATAAATATCTCGCAAACAGAAGCAGTGCAAAATAATGGAAGAAAACCAGAAACACATACTTTTATTATTTACAAAACTTTCTATGCATGACAACTGTCTTAAGTCTTGGACCATGTTTTCAGCAAGTATACAGCTAATAATGGAATGTCTATATAAGCATCTAAGTGACTTAAAGTCTTAAATGTCTTTGAAACCATTTGTAGAAATAAAAATGTTTATTGGTAGAAAAAATAAGCCAAAAGCATTATAGTACACTTATTTATATTTATGTCACATGTCACATGGCTTATGGCAAGTTGTGAAATGAAGTCACATAAAACAGAGGACTAGAAATTCATTTTAAAAATGGTTAGTATGGAACTACCAAATCACACCAGTAAGAACAAGGAAAAAATAAGCTACAGAAATTGTTATAATACTAACATTAAGCATATAGATAGTGAATGCAGGGTACTAAGAGCATAGGTTACTGTGACAGGATTTATCTTGTTTAACTCAAGGTGGCTAATTTTGACCTAGTTTTGTTCCTATTACTGCTGTTGAAGACCTGCTAAATATAAACAATGGAATATAAAGGATGATTCATACAATCCAAAACTAGTGACCATCTTAGGCTGCCATGAGTTGCTTGCTAAACTCCTTTAACTAATTTTGACTATATCTTCACTGAATAATGTGCAGCCAAGGCTACTTACTCACTTGTAGTCATCCATAGCCTACAGTTAAGATGAGATAAGTACAATTTCTGATGACTCTGAAGCATGTTCTACATCACTCTTGTGGAATGAATCCAAAAGAAATGAAAGGRAAAGAAAAGGGCTGAAAATGTGAATTTATGAAGATAGGATAAGAAAATCAAAGTATGAAAAAAAAAAGCACTTGAAATTAACTAGGCTAGTTAAAAAGGAAATAGACCTTTCAGCTTAACACCTCTGGAATGTTGGTTCTATTTTAGTCTAAGTTATTTCTATGGAGATATGATTATAACATTAACTTGGTCATCAACTTTTGTGTAGTTATGCATTTATATAATATACAAAATTATATTTTATATAATTACATAATTTTATATGACTGACTRTATTTTATGAAAATTGAAGCAATACCACAGGTTCATAAATCTCAGGAATAGTTCTTCTTTTTGAGCTTCTTATTCTGTATCCCAATACTTTAGGACCTTATGCATTTTTGTAGCTATTCAGAAAAGAAATAGAATCTTTGATGGCYTAATAAAATTAAATCAGTCATAATCATGCCATTTAGACTGCAGAGCAGACATGAATCGTGAAGGTAACTTATCCTTTAAAGATACTGTTTGCTTGATATGGCTTGAGATTTCAAAAAGCAAATTCAAATCTCTTCAGAGAACTGGCTGATGAACAATATTTTTCCTGTAAATTCTGAAGATGATTAAAGTTAAAGATGTCTCCTTTGTATCATGACAAGGAAGGAAGGAAGGAAGGAAGGAAGGAAGGAAGGAAGGAAGGAAGGAAGGAAGGAAGGAAGGAAGGAAGGAAGGAAGGAAGGAAGGAANGAAGGAAGGAAGGAAGGAAGGAAGGAAGGAAGGAAGGAAGGAAGGAAGGAAGGAAGGAAGGAAGGAAGGAAGAAAAAATATAATCAAGAATCAGGGGGGAGTATCTTTGAAAAATATTAAGAGGAAGAATGCTGGCTGTGATTCCATTTTATTTATTTATTAATTTTTTCATTATAAAAGAGATTCTCATCTACACAGATAGACACAACATACAGAGCAGTAGATTATTCTGATGGTGGAAAGCTTAACTGAGTGGTTTCAAACTGCCTGTTTTACTCCCCAATAAATTATGGCAATCAGAAACCTTGCAGARGGAAAAGAGTTTAGGAATATTCCCTCTATCATGGAATTTGAGCTTCAGGTCTGTGCAGTAATATATTTAAGACTAAAAACTACCAAAAAAGTATCATGATTCTAGTGATGAGAAAAATTTGAGAGGAACTTGTCCAGTATTCCACCTAAATCACTACTACTTTAGGTGGATTTATCCATCTAAATCACTTCCATATTTTACAYTGAGATCAAAAAGAGAAGAAAAGAAATTTAACTCGCCGGAGCCTCAGAAACAAGGTGGTCCCAGTCACAGTCAAATGCACAAACGTGCTTTCATGGATAGTAGCACATTTTCGACAGAAAGGCTGGATACTTGTGCARTAGCACAACTACCTCCTTTCAGCTCAGTCTACAATAAGACAGCACTTGGGCATCTGCAGATGTCAAAGAGCTTAGGTAGAAACTTGGAGATGATGCTTTTAACTTTAGGCAGCTAAATGTTACCAGTCTCTTTTAGGTACCTCAGTACTTTTGCAAAGCAAGGATTTAGCCTCCCTGGGCCTTCCTCCTTCTGTCATAARGTGTGAATGATGGYACAGCTCCCTGTCCAGAGAAAATCRTAAAGATGAGGAGAAAGACTATGAACTACTATCTTACAGTGTTGAAAAACAAAGCTAGATGATCCTTTGTAACAGTACAGAAAATCCTTCATTAAATCATTTTAAAAAGGCTGCCCTATAAAACATTCCAGTACTAAAAAGCTAGAGAAACGATCAGTGTAAATCACCAGGGAGAAGAAACATACAGCAAAGCAGAGGAAGATGCACAGTGCTGAAGAGCTGAAGAAGTATGAGTAACGTGAAGGAGGAGCTCTGGGCAGTGCATGCAAGTGAGGCCATATTACAGATCTTTGCATGCTGAGATGACTATAGTGTTTGTAGCTATTACTGCTCTTATCATATAAACTGTTATATATACATACTGATAATTCCTCACCGAGGGAGAATATGTGAGGCCATGATGTGAAATATTTAGATACTGAAAAAAGTATGTTTTTGTTGTTGCTGTTGCTGTTGTTGTTGTTGTTGTTGTTGTTGTTGCTGTTGTTGTTGTTGTTGTTGTTGCTGTTGTTGTTGAAAGGACTGAAAAAAATTAGCCATGTCTAATTTGTGGAAATCAGTTTCAGATTCACCTCCTCACAAATAGTTGGTTAATCTTACCAGAATCAGAAGTTCACCATCTGGCCTTAGATAACATTTCCAACAGACTGAACAGCTTATGTAGAAGTTAGTGACTGAAAATCACACTCAGAAATTACTTTGCAGATTCTGTGAATAATGAGACATTTAAGAGAGTTCCCTTGCAGATAATAAATCAACAATAAGCAAGATGTAATTTCTTGATCTGTCAAAGCTTCATTTCCAGATCTTACAAGTCTGAAACTTAATTTTGTTGGAGTTATTTCTTTCACTGAAATATTTTTAAAAGCACTATGCCCTTCACCCAGACACTAAAGTAGACAACCTCTCTGTTAATTTAAATTTACAATACTCATTTGCTAGGCTATCACTTGTTTTCATTTTTCTAGACAAGCAGCTACTGTTCAGCAACCCGTGCACTAGAACTGCAGATTGTATCTGCATGAAACTCATAATTCAAACCACAACAGAATACAAGAGTCCATTTGGAAAATGATGCCCATCAGGAAGAGATTCATTTCTCTGCGTGAATTTTTGGCAATCCTCTATTCTTCATAATTTGTACTGCAACAGCTCTCTTTTACTAGCACTATGGGTGTACCTGTATGAGTTCATTTTTAACTGTAGGTGATTGAGGAAAGAATTATTCCCCTCAACAGTAAGTTATCTATTCTGTCTCTGTCAGATTTTCCTCATGCTTGACTTACAGATTCTTAGATTGAGTCAATCTGACTATAATATTAATGAGAAGCCCAAGTGTAATCAATCCTAAATCATGAAAGGATCATCGAGGTGTCATTTGGATAAGAAATGAGTATCATGAGCTACAACCAAATGAGACCAAGCCAAATACCATGTCTTCACAGCATACAATCTTTGTGAAATAAAGGCAAAACCATGCAGTTTTTTAAGGGTGGAACTTGATTATCAGAAAACATGTAATTCCTGCCTAGTCTCCTTAAATAGACCTCTTTTAAGACTTTGAGTAGACTGATTTAGTCACATTTCTTCAGAGTTTTTATTCAAAAATTCCATGTATGAAAAAAATACCATGACTGAGAAAGAGCTTTGCCTAGTGTTTTACTCCAGGGAAAAATAATTGAAATAAAGAGAAAAGTAAGGAAATAATATTTACAAGGTTCCTAGCAAAATATTTACACACTGTTATAAAGGCCAACAAAGTAAAATTCAAATAATACACCATCACAGGGAGTGTTATTCAGTTATGCACAGACACTGAGCTTAGGAAGCTCCACAATTATTCAACATTTCCTTTTCCTAGAGGCTCCATCAGAGACAGAGTTTCAGGATGGTGACAGAAAATGTGACTTTCTTCTCTTAAAGTTTTCTAACCAAAATAAAGGCTGCTATTTAGGCTTCCTTTGGTCCAGTTATTGTGAGTGTGTGCAGTAAAGGTTGTACGTATCTTTTCATGTATCCTCGTTGCAGAAAGGTAGAACTCTTGAGACCTACTAGTATAAAATTTGGTTATAATTGGACTTGCTTTAGTTAATGTGATTAGGAATCTAAAGTAAATGCTGTCACAGTTAAACTGACTGGTTGTAGATAGCTGAAAAAAAAACGGTAACTTATGGATAGATTGTCTTCCTAGTTATCCCCACTACCTGCTCTTCAAAGTCTTTTACTTCTCTTGTCTCTTGAAAAGGACAGATGTTTCAGGTAACTGCATTGATACAACTAGAGGCAGCAAACCTGCAAGAAGCTGAACTTCAGAGAAATGCAGGGTAGTTGCATAATAGGACATGGGTAATTTATACCTGCATTCAAAGCATTTTTTTTTTTTCAATTTATACGGATATTTCATTCTAAAGCAGAAACATCATCAAAACATGTAAAATTTGCATGCTCTATTTACATCTTAGAAATTTGTCTTTTCTCATGAGTAGATAATACTTTCCATAAACTGTAACTGGTTTCTGACTGAGCTTAGATGTGCTGACAGCTATGGAAAGTGGGATTTAGTTGCCTAAATACAGGAGGCCATTCTACCTGCCTTATCCTTTCTGTTCTCCAGAAGGCCATTTTGACATCCTACTGTACATGAGATATCTGTGCAGGGTTGTGAGACAATACACGACATTCTCTGCTTTTAGGAATGGTATCTGGAGGCTAGGGGGGTTGTCCTGTAAAATACCTATGACTGAAACACTTCTCAAAGTGTCAGAGTCTTTCAGAGTACTGATTTTCTTTGAAATATATCTAAGAACTATCAGGGGAATTGAAGAAATACAAGCATCGTTGGAGTGCACATTTTATATTGCAATTTTGTATTTCTGCCATTATCATAATTCTGGGAAATGACAATTTTTAAGAACATGTTGTTTTGTCCTTCTAAACCTGTCTTCTTTATTGCAAGAGAGGTCTCATTTTAAAGTACTTGTGAACAAAAAAACGGATTGACTTAAAATGGTTTGCACTTTTTCCCACCCCTCCCTCATTAATCTTGTACTACGTTCTTCATAGTTACAAATACCAGTGGAAGGTATGAGAAATCTCATTGTGTATTTTGGCCTGCGTCCCAATGGCTAGAACATGCTTGAGTGAGCCACTGAACTTGGGTTTTCCACTTCATAATTATTGCCTGAACTAAAGGTCTGTGATAAGAAAGGGCATCAGTAGCACCTACCATAGAAAGCAGTGTGCCTTGCCCAGTCCTTTGACAACTGCTTGGAGCCACCTGCTCAGGAAGAAACTGGGTTTCTGGACTCTGCATGAACAGAGCTTAGTGCTTCTTGCTTAGGGTCTGAACTGAGCAGTAGCGTAGGTGTTTAAGCACACATTTGTGCTTGAAGGCTCTTGTTATGTGTGCCAGTTGGAAGTACTCAGCACTTCCCAGGTATTCAGGCAGGAACATTAGCACATAACACAATCTGATAGAACGAGATGAGCAGTCAAGTTAATGTGCAATTGCACCTTCCTTTCATATACTTTGATTCTTTATTGGACTAGTTCCAAATCCTCAGCAAGGGTTGGCCTTGTTCCCATTAAAATGAGTGAAAGTTTTCCAACTGAAATCAATATAATAAGAATCAGAGTCATTCTCATTAAGTACTCATCTCATCTGGAGTGTGATCCTCCCCTCTCCTCAACTCTGGTGAGGCCACACCTGGAGTACTGTGTGCAGTTCTGGGCTCTCCAGTACTAGAGGGATGTGGAGCTTCTAGAGAGGGTCCAGCGGAGGGCAACCAAGATGATTAAGGGAATGGAACATCTCTCATATGAGGAGAGACTGAATGAGTTGGGCCTGTTTAGCCTGGAGAAGAGAAGGCTGAGAGGGGATCCGATTAACATGTATAAGTTCATAAAGGGGGAATGTAGGGAGGAAGGAGCCACTCTTCTTGGTGATGGCCACTGACAGGACAAGGGGCAATGGGTACAAATGCAGTTCCATCTCCATGTGAGGAAGAGCTTCTTTCCTATGAGGGTGCCAGAGCCCTGGAACAGGCTGCCCAGGGAGGCTGTGGAGTCTCCTTCTCTGGAGGTCTCCAAACCCGCCTGGATGCCGCCCTGTGCCCCGTGCTCTGGGTGTCCCTGCTGGAGCAGGGGAGTTGGACTAGATGATCTCTAGAGGTCCCTTCCAACCTCAATCCTTCTGTGATTCTGTGAAATACAATTCCCATAGATTTAGAAGTCCATCATTTTGTCCTGACTGGTTATCAGTCAATAAAAGAAATTGATCTCATAATGGAAGAAAAAAAGAAAACATTATACTTTGAATATTCAAAGTGTGGTTTAAATATGAACCAATTAATTTCAGAGTTTGCACCTGATACATTAACAAATCAGGATGACAACATGAGTCTTGGTAACCTAGTACCCATGCCGTAGAGTGAAGTCCATAAAAAGACTGTAAAAGAACCAAAATTCTGGAATCATGCCTTTTAAGGAATATGCATCACTTATAGAAAGAAAAATAATGAAAGGATTTTATTTAGAAATGTATTTCCTTTTATGTACCTTGATGTTAAAACACCAGAAATTATATCTGCTGCTAAGGGAAATGGAGGGACTAGGAATCTCTCTGATGACCTAAAAAAAGCTTTATCTTTTTCATTTATGACTACCAGAAATGTGGTGACGGTATTTTGTAAGACGAAAAAAGTTGTATCCAGACTGTACATGGTTCCTATTTATTTTTAAATTGTATTTTTTATTTAAAATGTCTCATCCGCTGCTTTTAAAGTTGAATATTAAGTATTCTTTGTGCATATACACAAAATGTCATAGCCTTCTTTAATGTAGATTGAACAACCTTTGTTACATCTTGCACTTCTCAGTATTTTGGAAGATGGATTAGCAAGAAATAACTTCTGTGAATTGAGAAAAACAGAGTAAGAACTGAGCACAAACAGATGCTTTTGAAAAACAAACTTGAGCCAAGACTTTCACCAGCTATTTTCACTAATTAAGCCCTGAGGGTTCCTGATGGCTGGAAAAAATTAACTTTCACACTCATCCTCAGGAAGAGCAAGGAGAATCTGGGAAGCTACATGTCAATGAGCTTCACYGAAGTCCCTGAGAAGGTGATGGAGCAAATATTCCTGGAAACCGTTTCCAAACCCCTGAATATCAAGAAGGTGATCAGCAAGAACCAGCATGGATTTACTAAGGACAAATCATGTCCTTATGGGGCCAATGGGCATGAACACTCTGCAAGGTGGCAATGGAAGCACGGCACAACATTTACATTGATTGTGGCAAGGCTTTTGACATGAGTTCCCATAGTATTCTTAGAGTCAAATTTGTGAGTCTATGCTTTGGACTATAACAAGTGAGATGCATTGTGAGATGTGGACTGTAACATGTGAGATTACATGGCCAAATGTATGTGAGATAGATGCGCTATAAGGTAGGGGGAAAACTGGGTCACTGAGCTGGAAGGATTGCGATCAGCACTACAAAACACACTGGTCATTAGCTACCTCAGGAATCAATACTGGAAATAGACACAAGTTGGAATATGCAAAATTTCGATTTGACATAGCGGAATTTTTTAAATGAAGGCAGCCAAATTTTGAAACGGGTTTCCCTAAGTTTGTGAAATCTTGGTAACTGGAAATAATCAAAATGCACTTGGCCCTTGGTAACCTAGTCTGAATGGACATGCTTTGAGTGGGGTGTTGGACTGCTTTACATCCAGATGTGCTTCACAGCCTAACTCAGTCTGTGATTTTGTGATGCTATGAAAAGAGGAAAAAAGAGAGTGTTGGAGTCTGCCCAAACTCTGGGATCTAGGAAACTCTGAATTTCCTCAGAGTAATTCTTAACTCAGAGTAACTCAGCAGTTCAGTTAGGAATTATTGAGTTGCAGTCTGAAAACTTATTTCCCTTATTTTTAGAGCCTGTCTTCTTATTTTATCAATGGGTATTCTTAAATGATAAAAAAGCAGTTTGTGAAGGAAAAGAGGTTATAGTACTTCTGTGTTTCTGGCATTACTTTTTTTTTTTTCACTTTTTTATCTCTGTGTATGATCCTTTTTTTTTTGTATTTCCAAAAGAAGAATGAGTTTTCTAAGTCAATTTTCAATTTTAGGTCTCTCACCCCATATCTTAAAGATCCAAATAAACAGAAAAGTCACAAATGACCCTAACAAAAAAAGGTTTATATATGAGGTGAAACAAATAAAAAGAAAGGTATTAATAAAGAGACAAGTTCTGAATGTCACCCACAAAAACAGACTGCCAACCAGAGAGTGCTCTTATTTCCCAGGAAAGGAATAATAATTTTATACCAAAGACAGAGCAATCTAAAAAGCTAGCAGTCCTTTAATTTTACATTTCAGCGTGGCTCAAAAATGCCACACAGATGGCCTTGAGCCTTTTTTTGTGTCTTAAATTATGCCTTATAAAGTAATTGCCATGAATATCTTAATCTTTCTAAATAATTATTGTCTTCTTAAAATTCTGTGGCACAATACACCATCCAAATTGAAACTGAAGAGCAAATTTTTAGCTGCAAACCTTTTTCCTGCTGAATGTCACAATCTGCACTCTGTATACACATCATTTTCGTGCTTCTTTATCTGTTGCAGATGTGTAGGTGAACTGTAGTAATACTTACTTGGCAAACCGTGATTTTTTTTCTGCTTATAAAACTTTGTTGTTGGTGGTTTTTTTTTCCGTGTAGTCTTCCCAAGAGAAACTGAAAACTGTAAATTCAGAAAATCTGGCTTTCTCTRTCCTCTAAGGATCTTCAGACATTTTAAAGCCTAGGAGGCTACTAGAGTTGCTCTTCTGGAAGAGTAGGTCATTACATTCCACCTAGTTGTCCCTATGTTGAACACTACCATTCATAATTAACTAAATTATTTCTTTCAAAAGGATGGACATTGATCTACAAATCTGAAAGGTCCCAAAATTTTATTTGGTAATTTGTTTTTCTATTTAAGAATTTGCACCTAACTTCATACTGAAATGCATGTATGTATATCGGCTTTCAGCTACTAGTATTTGTTACACTTTTGCCTATTAGATTAAAGATTTTATACCTAATATTTTTCTACCTAGGGGATTCTTACACATTGCAATCAAGTTACCTTTTCATTTTCTGTATCATAAAGGAAATGTGTTTTTCTAAAAAAAGAAATCTCATTACAATAAACCTTGGCCTACGATATTTATTTTTCTGAACTTTTTCCCCTTGCAAATGTGAAGAATGGGGTATTCAGCAGTGGGGTATTCAATGCTTGAAAAACAGCTGAGAATCTGAGACTGCTCTCTGTTTCTAGTGAACACTTAGCAGGCCCTGATCCTCTGCACTGGGTAACCACCAGTCCTTAGTGATTTTATCTCTGCCCTTCACAAGAACATCTAAAAGAGTTATCCTATGTTGTGTGCAGTACTGTTTTTTTATATGAGAAATATAATCTGTGTTTTTACAAACTGATGTGAACTACTGGCTGTACCCAATTGTCAATATATCTCCAAACTGAGGCTACCCATGAAGGTCATATTTTTCTTCTCACATACTACAAAGGAGTGTTCAAAGTGATTTTTGATTTATATAATATCTTTGCTGTGCTCCAGCACGCGCAGACCATGAAACAGGAAACTAGCAATTTGCAATCTCACCATCCCCATTTAGGCACCAAAAATTGTATTTAATTTTAAAAGGTGATGACTCTTTAAACATTTAAGCTAGTGATTGGTTTAAGATTTTCAAAAGGGCAGAGATTAAAAAAGCTTTCGCACTACATACAGTGCTAGGAGACCAGACTGCCTCCTTCCTGGTAAAGTCACTAAATTCTGCGGCTTACACATTTATTTATGAGATATCAGGCAATAGGAGTGGTTATATTAATTTGAATGTAGCTTACATTACTGGTGTTCAGATCAACCTCCCTCCCATCTGCAGAGCCACTGAGACCTTCTTTTTATCTGCTAAGTCCTCTGTTCTATCCACCTTGGTGCTAATTGATGTGGGCTGAAATAATTGACTTTGTGGGTTAGTTTTCCATCTAAATTTTTAAAACCTGCAGTATTGATATCTATATGACTATGCCTTCCTAGGCTCAGTTTATAGCCACTAGAGAGAAGTAGACTTGATTCCCCTGACTTACTCTAGATTTCCACATCAAGATGAACCAAATCACACACAGAAAAGCCTAATTCACTCTGTTGATAAATCGAGGACATGAAAGTCAGCAATGTGAATCTGGACATCTGGTCAGGTGAGTCCCACACTGCATGTCTGACTGTAATTGGAATTGGTTGAAAGGCTTCTGTCAACTGCCCGCCCTCAGTGGCAACTGTGATGAACAAGAAGAAAAATGCAGAAGAGTTGCTTTGTTTTGAAACAATAACTAAATACAACAGTGAGCCAAAACAGATCAGCAGGAGCATACTCACAGTGAAAAACAGAAACTGCTGCAAGTCATATCAAAAGTCCTTTTGACTACTGAAACCAAAAGTTGTCCAGCTTTCAGAATCAGTTGAAATGCCACATTTTCTAATTCAAACTTTGCTACCAAAAAATATCTGTGCTCATTTTTCTCTCCAGAAAAAAAAAAAAAAGTTTTCAACATCTAATGTAAATGTTAGCATTTAGAATCCAAATACTCTGAATATGCAAAATGACTTTCATATATTCTCAAGATGATTCTGAAAAATGAAACTGAAAAATTTCACAAGGAAGCAAAAGATCTGAAATAGCATATTCAATATGATTCTTTTTTCTTTTCCAGATTCATTCTAGGAGAAAAATATTTGTGAAACAATAGACACTATAGGAAAGAAAAAATAAACATTGGCAGCACTTGCTATTGTGTAATATTATGACTTCAAATATTTGTATTGCACAGAAGAACAAGATAACTCAGTCCATGAGCCATGGGCTCCCACATGACGTGATCTCATGGAAAACAGCCTGGGTAACAGCAGAAAGCAAGACAAGACTGTGAGTGCAAATATTGTCTGTGCGTGTGTGCACTTGTGTGTGCCTGTGTGGACCAAACACCCAAAACTATCTGAAGGATGTTTGCCCAAAACTGGTTGTGTGAAAGGAGGAGGACCGTCTGCTGGATTAAATAGTAATCTGGGAAGTCTGGAAATGGGGATATGTGAAACCAAGGAATCAGCTCAGAAAGAAGCAAAAAAAAATTTATAGCAGTGGAGCCGCAGAGATGGAAGCAGAGCAGCAGCGATCCCTGTTTTGGCAGTGCTGGTGTCTGCCCCATGGCACTGTTGCTGCCTCCTCATGACCGTGAGGACAGAACCCTGATGGTGGTTATTAATATTTTGTAACTATCTGGTGTTGCGGTTTGCATGTCATATTACCAGTATCTACTTTGCAAGGAAAAGCTTACTGATTGGCAGTTAACAATGTGTCCATAATAAATAATAATAAAAAATACACTACTTTAAACCATGTGAACTCAGCAGTGACATCAGGTCTGAAAAAAAATTTTTCAATCTGTTACTCCTATAGCACCTTTGCGATTTGCTCCAAAGAATGTCACTGCTGTAAATGAGGTTTTATTTTTAATAAAAACATGTTTGAAATGCAAACTCATCAGGTCTGCAGTAGACATTGCACACAGCGGGAGAGGGTGCACTACAGCTCCTAGTAAAGCAAGCAAGCCAAGGCATACACTTAAGAATAGAGAGAGGAAGATGGCTTTAAATCATCATTTTGCCCTGAAATTTTCTAATAGTTTTGCCAAAAAAAAAAAAAAAAAACAAATACAGCCCCACGTTGCCCAGACTCCAAAGACTGTAGGAAGTATTTCTTCCCAGGCACACTTGTAGTTCTTTAAACAATAACTTCCAAACCTGAACACTACCACAGAACCTGTACGGCCATAGAGACTATGGCCTCACCATCAAAGAGATCATCCAGTCCAACCCCTGCTCCAGCARRGACGCCCAGAGCACAGGGCACAGGGCGGCATCCAGGCGGGTTTGGAAGATCTCCAGAGAAGGAGACTCCACAACCTCCCTGGGCAGCCTGTTCCAGGGCTCTGTCACCCTCACAGGAAAGAAGTTCTTCCTCACATGGAGATGGAACTTCCTATGTTTCAAATTATACCTATTGCCCCTTGTCCTGTCACTGGCCACCACTGAGGATCTTTGGTAGTTCCTCCCACTGAGGATCTTTTGGCTTTACCATCTTTGGTAAAGACAGGAAACCTCTTTTCCACATCTTACTCTTCTATTTTCATTTTGCTTTTTTTTTGGTCTGTCATTGATTTTGAAATAGAAAGTATGATGTCAGCAGAAGGGCTCACCTTGCCCTCTAGGAATCCCTGTAGTTCACAGAGATGTGTGGCAAGCAGCCATTCCAGCATCTTGCAGCTACATCAGTTGTTACTGTCTTTTTCCCAGGAATGCAATCCAGTGGCACAAACTGTCCAGAAATAGATTAATTGATACTAATGCAGATAGATACTAATTGATACTGATTGATACTAGAGCAGCACTGATATTAATGCTTTTGTGGCAGTTTGTATCTATCATACGTGGATTTTGCAGATGGTGAAATTTTGATTTTCAAATCAGTGACTTGAAGAGAATGACTGCAGGGAAGCTGATGAAATGACATTACCACACGACAGAGAGCAGGATTGGGGCCAAGACACGTAAACTGGAGCACTAATACAAACTGTGGCCCAGCTGCAGCTGCTCTATGCACAGTGGCTAACCAGGAGGTGCAGTGTTTAGTATTCAGATGCAATGCTTCGAGGATGTCAAACACATCAGGGAAAATTAAGATGTCAAAAACTGACAATCTGGAGAGCTAATAGCTTCCACAATTGGAGCCAGTGTAGTGAGAGAGAGGTGCAGATAAGGGACAAAGGGAAGAAGGAAGATTTAAGGTTTTCTTTGGGGAAATTAATTTCAATGTCGTATTTTTGCCAATTTCCACTTGACAAATGCATGTTCAGAAAAAAATAATTTTAATAAGATTTTATAACATCCTTGTTGATGAAGTTAATGACATTAATATCTTGTGGGTCCTAATAAAGGCTCAAAATCCATAATCATTTGTGAGACTCTAAAGTAAAATAGCAGTGTTTGGAATGGGAAAATGAGAATAATGTCCGATGCACCTTGGAGGATTCACGGCATTGTCTAGATTATCACAGAGGCAGTCCTGCCTGCAAAAGACTCCCTTTGAGATACATTTGCTATTTCATTAAAATGGGGGTCATATCTACTACAAATCTTGCAAAGCTGATGCTAAATTTCCTTAATCTCATGCTCTAATAGAGGTTCCAAAGCTGACTTAAACAGAAGTGAGATATTAATGAAGTACTTTCCCGTAGTTTTACAGTAAGAGGCTCTTCCTTCCCTTCCCTTCCCTTCCCTTCCCTTCCCTTCCCTTCCCTTCCCTTCCCTTCCCTTCCCTT
>NW_020454539.1:2086248-2099522 GCF_003342845.1 Nothoprocta perdicaria | reverse complement strand
CACAGGGTGGCATCCAGGCGGGTTTTGAAGACCTCCAGAGAAGGAGACTCCAACAACCTCCCTGGGCAGCCTGTTCCACTGCTCTGTTACCCTAACAGTAAAGAAGTTGCTCCTCCCCTGGAGACGGAACCTCCCGTGCTCCAGCTTATGGCCATTACCCCTCGTCCTGTCGCTGGCCACCAGTGAGAACAGCCTGTCCCCTTCCTCCCTGCATTCTCCCTTCCTGAACTTATACACATTAATCAGATCCCCTCTCAGCCTTCTCTTCTCCAGAGAAAACAGGCCCAGCTCACTCAGCCTCTCTTCATACGAGAGATGTTCCATTCCCTTAATGATCTTGGTTGCCCTTCTCTGCACCCTCTCGAGAAGCTCCACGTCCCTCCTATACTGGGGTGCCCAGAACTGAACACAGTACTCCAGGTGCGGCCTCACCAGAGCTGAGTAGAGGGGCAGAATCACCTCCCTTGACCTGCTGGCGACACTCCTCCTGATGCGGGCCAGGATCCCATTGACCTTCTTGGCCACGAGGGCACACTACATGTCATGTTGGCGTATTGTTTGCTGAGCAATTCTATCTGTGTTCCCTATTTGATATGAGGTTGGTTTTTCAGTGTTCCTTGAGGCTTTCATTTCACCTGTGGATTGTTTAGATCCTCCTCACTGATGTCCCGGAAGAGCAGATTAATCACTGTGATGCAGAGTTTTCCACTGTGGCTCCCTCCCATTCCCTGGTTTCAGCCTTTCCACTCTGTACAAAACACTTCAATATCCTCAGGGTTAGCCAGCTTGTACCACAGCAGTTCCGGGAGAGAAGCCACCTGGATTTCAGTCTCTGGGCACCTGAACTCTTATATCTGCTGTAAATAGCTGAACAGCTTCAGCAGGAGGAGTGAAGAATATGCTCCATCCTATCTATCAGGTTGTCCGAGAATAAGTCTTTTTTTCCTGAGAGATGGGTTCATGTCCTCTCAGGAGAAAGCAAGGTTTGCATGGATCAGGCTGAGGAGTTTCATCTGGGCTGAAGCTGTCGTCTTTGCATCCCCGTCATTTTGGGGAACAACTTAAGTCTTTGGGTTGATAAAAATTCATTGCTTCACTTTTTTGTAACAAGTATGGCCTCTTACACTTAATTTCCAGATTCAAAAGTATATGCTTTGTGCATTTAATCTCAGCTATATATTTCTCCATTGCCCATTATTAAACTAACAGACATAGAACAAGGTCAAAGCACTTATCAATACTCATTACATTTCTCTGACAAATTTTGCTGTGAAGTAATTTTTGAAGTTACCTGCAAATGCAGTAATTATCATAATAAACATTACAAAGGAAAAACATTTTTGGGTGCTGGAAATAGATTTTAAATGACTTTTTCATTTATATACTTATTTAGAACCTTTACCTCTAAAATGCCAAAGTCCATTTTCCTGCCAAAGGGAATTATTCTCATACAGAAGAGAAATGTAGGTAAGGATGAGGGATTCAGCAATGGAAATCAATAACTCCTTATTAACAGCATCTAGTGGACCTGTCAGGTTTCAGATTCCTTTGATTACGTCTATATTATTAAACAGTTTACTCGTCCAGGTGTGCATCTAATTAGGTGATGGGGCAAGGTCAGGCCCACTAACCCCATGCTACTGGGTTGCCTTGTTTCCTACAGGCAGGAGAGCCCAGTGTGGGATTGAATGCATGTGATGGGGTTCCTAATGTACACTGAGGTGTCAGAAAGATGCAGTGTTATAATGAATGTGAGCAAATCTAGATACAGCTTCTGGTGCTGTGCACTACACATAGGAAATGAGACTTACTACTAGAAGAGCTTATAACCTGGAACATAAGATATACCAGGAGGGTGAAGGAATCTGAGACAGCAGAAATAAATATTTACTGGATGATATCCATGGAACTGTCCCACAACAGTGATAAGCCAAATGGACAGGCAAAGCTTTCATTTGACATGCTGCAGCTGAGAGTAAATGATATTCTAAAAGCAAATAATTTCAGAATAAAAAAGAAATACATGAAAAGTATGGGAGTAAATTCATAATTCCCCTGCATATGTGTAAACTCTGTTGAATGGAGCAAAATATTGCTGTTGAACTTCAAGAAGTAAACTGCAGCACCTCCAGGTGTAGACTCTTTCCCCCAAATATGAGCAGATTAAAGGATTTAAGAACATGTATCACCTTTTCACTCAAATCACAGTCCTGCAAGGGGGCTCTGAATACTTGATTTATGTAGTGYCAAAGCCATGTAAGCTACATGCCTTAACTTTCATTAGCTCTACTGACGTACAGTTGGAAAATATGAGCCTGCAATGCATCAGACAGTGAGGAAAAGGCTTTACAAAGGAAAATTGAAGTGGAAATGCTGATGGGTGGCTTGTTAGGTCACYAGTAGGAAGACCTCTTCCCTACAGGAATCCTCATAGCGTCTGTGGAGAAAACATTGAGAGATAAGTTGCAAAGTGACACAAAATCTCTGTCACTAAAAAAGAAAGAAAAAATAATAATAAAAAAAGTTGGGGAAACCAAATGAACAGCCAGCTTTTCTGTATCAGATAGTATCCTTCTAGCCAATCTCTGTGCACAGCACACATTACATGACTAGGATGCCTTAGGCTGAAGAGACTCAGGTATCACAGCAGTGCAAATGGCCTTGTACTACACATGTTTTATTTGCTCTGGGTTATGATGTTTAAGAGGTTGTTTTAAGAGGCCATTTTATAAGCACGCATTTACTGGACATATAAATGCAAGGAAGTATTTTGTTATCTTCTCCACCTTCCTGAAAATTCAGGGACCCAGTGTGAGAAGCTGTTCTGTGCACCTTGTGTGAACATTGAAGTTGAGTCAGGCATCAGCTGAAGTGGTTGACACCGTCTGCATTGCTAAGAAAAGAACAAACTCATCCTTTCTAGTGCTGTTCTGATGTTACATTGGTCCAGCTTGGCTGTTCCTGTCCAGCTGAGTGCTGAACTCTTGCGTTGCTGTGGTGCAACCTTAACAAATGAACTGATACAACTGAGGGATCTAGTAGTGGATCCTTCTAAAAGGGAACGAGCAAAGAAAATCCTCTGTGTAACAAAGCCTTCTCCTTAGCCTCTCTTTAAACAGACAATTACTCCATCCTCCTCTCTAAGCTGGAAATGAATGTGTGGAATTGCCCATACTCCCATGGTCCCTGGAAAATTAGGCTTTTTCAGGATACCAGCAGGTAGTAACTGGGAGGAACACAAGGACCTTTGTAAGAAGCTGGATTTCCCTTCCTGCAAAGTGCCAAGCCTGGCATACAGCAAAGGCTGTGTGGCCAGGACTGGCTCCACTGTCAGGTTAAAGCACACAGATTGTGCTCAGTGATTTGCATTAATGAGCAAGGATTAATTTTATTGAAAAAAGTATTACTGGTGATCTCGTGGGAGCAGTCATGTACTGTTCTTGGCAGAATTCCTTCATCATCTAGTTAATAGCCTTAGTTTCCTACACTGTTGACCTAGCGATATCTCTGAGGGGAGACAGATGATGAAATTAATTTTTCTTCTAATCTTTGATTAAACAGGACAATGACTTACTTGAATTGATACACATACTGTCTGTCATCCTTGCTTCAAGAGAAGAGGCAAGAGGAAGGGACACAGTGTCTTTCAGTTATATTTGTTTCTTGGAAAACAAATTTCTCATTGTGGTAAGTGGCTCAAGATCTCAGGCTCTTATTCTAAACCAAATGTTATCTCTGGGACTGAGTTTAATCAATAAAATACCTTGTCCAAGATGTAAATTAATCCTGGTAGGTAGATTTTAGAAATCTTCTAAGTTAATATACCCTACTATAAGGGATTTGATGAAGCTCCATGACTGCCTTGTATGCAGTACTGTGTTCTCTGTTCTGAGACTGCACTGAGTTTGGTAACGAGTTTGAAAGTGATGCAGCTTCCACCCTGCAGGAAGCAGAGACAAAAGTATTGGCCACCAGACACAACCCTCTGATGTGTGTTAAATCTGCAACGTATTATAGACAGGTAGAAAGCACTAGCAACTAGCAACTCATTTTACTTCTGTACACATACACAAACCTTACACATCTGAAATATTAAGCAGGACATTCTGCACAAACTCAGCTGCGGCAGATTCAACTGTTCCATATAGTTTACCCTGCAAACACTTGTTAACTGAGGGACTGACTGAAGAGATCCAGATAATCTTGACCTTCCCTTTGCTGCATTTTAAAAAGTCATCAAGCACAGAAACCTCTATTTTATATAGACAACACTGGTTGGTCAGAAGCATTCATACACAAAATTTTCCATAGGGAAGAGCTAGAGAGTCTTTCTTCCTAAGGAACTCTCGACCAATGACTGTTTTTATTTTCAAATGCTGATTTATTATGCTTGTTAGTTTTTTTTTTTTCCCCTATGCAATACAGATAGAAATGAAAGGATGCTTTAAAATACTTTTGTATTTAGAATGATAAAACTTCACTTGATTTTTCTGGTTACATTTTAAAAGTCTAAACCTACAAATGTATCTTCTTAGGCATGGAACTTGTAAGGTAGAAAAAAAAAAAAGACAATATATAAATGATCAATAGGAACTTAATAAGACCCCAATATCCTTTCTTCTTACCATTAAGGATCCATTACTCTTCATGTAATGCTGATTCAGTTTACATAAGTAATGCAAGTTGCATAACTGAACATTTAGGATGAATCCCTCACRAATATCAGAGTATCTCCAGAAAACAAATGAAACAAACCTTGACATTTTCCATGAGTTCTGAAAAAAAAATTGATATAAAGCTTTTAATTAAGATCAGACTCAGAAATGTATTAACCCCTGTAAATATAAATAGATGTCTAAAAAAAAAAAAAAAAAGTTCCCTTCCAAAAAGATGATAAGTTTCATGAAAACTTCCTTACTTTTCATAGAATCATAGAATGCCCAAGGTTGGAAGGGATCTCAGAGGTCATCGAGTCCAACCCCCCTGCTCACGCAGGGTCACCTAGAGCACGGGGCACAGGAGACTCCACAACCTCTCTGGGCAACCTGTTCCAGTGCTCTCTCGCCCTCACAGTGAAGAAATGCTTCCTTAAGTTCCTGTGGAACTTCCGATGCTTCAGTTTGAAGCCATTTCCTCTAGTCCTATCACTGTGGCCACCACTGAAAAGAGGCCACCCCCCTCCTCCTCACTGCCTCCCTTGAGGTATTTATACACGCTGATCAGGTCCCCCCTCAGCCTCCTCTTCTCCAGGCTGAACAGGCCCAGCTCCCTCAGCCTTTGMTCATAGGGCAGATGTTCCAGGCCTCTGATCATCCTCGTAGCCCTGCGCTCGAGCCCATCCTCGTAGCTCTCCAGCAGCTCCACATCCCTCTTGTACTRGGGAGCCCAGAASTGGACACAGTACTCCAGATATGGCCTCACCAGGGCTGAGTAGAGGGGGATGATCACYTCCCTCGACCTGCTGGAGACGCTTTTCTTAATGCACCCCAGGATCCCGTTGGCCTTCTTGGCCACCAGGGCACACTGCTGCCTCATGGTCAACTTGTCGTCCACCATGACACCAGGTCCCTCTCTGCAGGGCTGCTCTCCAGTAGGTCCACCCCTAATCTGTACTGGTGTCCAGGTTTATTCCTCCCCAAGTGCAGGACCCTGCACTTGCCCTTGTTGAACCTCATGAGGTTTCTCACCGCCCAGTCGTCCAGTCTGTCCAGGTCCCTCTGGATGGCAGCACAGTCCTCAGGGCTATCAGCTACTCCTCCCAGTTTAGTATCATCGGCAAACTTGCTGAGGGAGCACTCCATGCCTTYATCCAGGTCGTTAATGAATAAGTTGAACAGGATCRGACCGAGAACTGACCCCTGGGGGACACCACTAAGTACAGGCCTCCAGATGGACTCCACACCATTGACAACCACTCTCTGCACCCTGCCATCGAGCCAATTCTTAATCCACCTCCCCGTCCACACATCTATCCCACACCTTCGGAGCTTGCCCAGGAGGATGCTGTGAGGGACAGTGTCAAAAGCCTTGCTCAAATCCAGATAGATGACATCCACCGCTCTGCCCTCATCTATCCAGCTAGATATTCCTTCGTGAATAGAAGGTGATCAGGTTAGTCAAGCAGGATTTCCCCTTGGTGAATCCATGCTGGCTACTCCTGAGCACCTTCTTCTCCTCCATGTGTCTGGAGAGAGCAGCCAGGAAGAGCTGCTCCATCACTTTCCCGGGGATGGAGGTGAGGCTCACCGGCCTGTAGTTGCTCGGGTCCTCCTTCTTGCCTTTTTTGAAGACTGGAGTGAYGTTGGCYTTCTTCCAGTCCTCCGGCACCTCCCCCGTTCTCCAGGACCTTCCAAAGATGATGGCGAGCGGCTTGGCTAGGACATCTGCCAGTTCCCGCAACACTCTGGGGTGCATAGAATGGATTACATCACCATATCTAAGCTATCCTATTCTCCTGAACATGACTTTTTCCAATTGAAAAGATTCAATGTGAACCATGTTATGCTAATGGACCTTTTCACAGGAGCTTCTTACAAATAGAATCAGATTAGAATAAACTTTTAATGTCAATTATAGGTAGTGGTAAGAACGTACAGAAAAGAGAAACAACAAGTTTCTGATAATTTCTTAAGACATCCCATATCTTTGTTTATAAATCACTGGTCAACATATCCTTGGCATACRTAATATTCTTATCAGATATTCAGAGACATATTTGTACAGCTGTCAGAATATTCCACATGAGAAAACATCAGTCCAGGTATGTATATGATTTATGTCATATCTCCTCTGAATCCCATACTATTCTGTGCATKGTTTAACTGGTGTAGGTCTTCTGAAAAGCAAAACAATGAATAGTGATTAACAGCCCAGTTTGCTGGGCAAACTCTCTATTAATTATCTAGCAACTCTCAACCTACAGATATTTTGAGAACTAAATTAAGGCCTGGGGAAATATTCAGAAAACAAAAAGTGTGGTAAAGAATGAAGTGATGCTGAAGCACAACAAAATTGGAATGTAGGAGGCAGCTTGTGAAAAAAAGCATTTCAGGAACAGGGAAAATATGCATGCAAATACAAGTAATCACACAGTTTCTCATAAGCTCATATACATATATACATACATATACATATATAGTCTAGCTGGTCCTGTCACTAGCAACCAGTGATTATCCCCATTACAACTGATCATTTGAGGGGGCAATTGTTATAGCTTTTTTGTTATAACTGTGTAGAAGTAGATGTTTGAACGGTGGAAGAATATACACAACACCAAAGCAGTGTAAATGCATGCCTCATCCACTGTCCTTTCTCCATTTGGTGAGCATAAAATGCTTGAAAGAAAGGATAAAGTGATTCTTTCCTTATTAGTTATGCCCCGCTTTCAGCAAGAAGTGGTTCAGGGAGGGGACATGTTGCAAGAGCTGCCAAGGTACAATTCATTAACAGGCCTTTAAACGAAAGCTCTTGTACGCACATGGCATTTCAGCAGAGAGAAATTCAGAAAAGGGCAAACTACATCACTGCTGCTCCATTTTCAGATGCTGTACAATTCCTGTAAAASTGTTTTTCATGCATCATTTCCTATGTAAAGAGGAAAACTCTTAGAGCATCCRTAAACCCCGTTAACTACAGGAAGATATAGTGCTTTGTTTTCCTGTATGCTGCTGTTCCTTTTTCTCATTAACTTTCACCTTTTTTCAGATCTTGCAGTCTAGTAATTAAGAGGACATATGGGGCYTTGCAGGTTTAAAGCAAAAGGGAAAAGTGTTTGGATACCCATGAAATGACCATGAGAGTAGCAACTGTTATGTTTTATTTATCTCTGATGGAATATGTTTCATCATACATTTCTGTGAAGAGGATAATCATGACAAAAAAGCTTATTTAAGTTCATTCTGAATATCTATTGCATCCAAGACATGGCTGAAAATGTCTTYAAAAATTTACATTAGCCAAAACATTTACTTATGACCAGGACCAGGTTTCAAGATAAATAACTACAGGAGGTTGAAGAGCTTTTCTTCCTCAGACTGTGGTCAGGATATAAAAGTGCACAGCAAAAACTCAGACCATCTCATGGCGCTTTCTGATTCCTCACTTGCTCCTCTTCCCTCACGTAYAGTTTTGCAGTGTCACCAAAACAACGTTGCTACCATTGAAACAAACACAGGTAACTTCCTTATCTGACAGCTGCGATCTTTCTCATATCCTGCCCTGTGTTCTTAAATAACCAATGTCACTGCCATTTACATCAGGAACTACCAGGACATGTCGACTCATCTGCACACCACATGAAACGGAGCTTGGAAGAAACTTTCCCAGTAACTAGGAGGCTACTCATCGTCAATTAACAACATGCTTTAATGGGTATCTTAGCAACATCATTCACTTTAAGCATGTGCCCTTCAGGAATGTGCTCTTTGTTGTCAGACAAGCAGCAAATGAAGGCAGCTGTTGATCCCTACTCTGTTGGGTGCTGAATTAAAACATATAAGAATAACTGTCAAAATGATATTTGATATACTATCAACTTTTACAATGATAGATATATATGCTAGAAGAATAAATTGCCCTTCAGTTTCCCCAGTGAGATTAGCATCAAACATTGTGAGATACAGAAGAGGTTTCAATCACTAATTGCCAAAGAAGGCAAATCAAATATCCAATCTTGAAGTTATGAAAACATGATGAAACTCCAATGAGTAACAGAGAAGAGAATGGAGACCCAAGTAGTCCCTAGAGCTAGGTAAAAGCATAGTCAGAGTATTTAGTCAGAGTGCTAAATGCTAAATATAGAAACAAAGCCTTGAAGAGCTTTCAAGAGGTCATTTAGTTCATCCTGATGACTGGAGGTAGGGTTATATCATTAAATATTCTTGTTGAGCTTGGAAAAAATGCTCTAAAATATTATATTCTGGAATATACAGAGTTCCAGTAACTATCTGCATGATCAGAAATTTCGTCCTCATGTTTCACCTAACAATTAAGTAATATGTATTTAAGTAATAAGATCTCTGAAAATATGACTCATGTACCTCAATTGTCATTCAGCTGTTGGTAACCACCTGGACACAGAGGATTTTTCATTACTCTTTTTTCTCTCTTTTTTTTTTTTGAAAGTGCTATTTTACGCATTTGAAAAACATTGTTTTACTGAGTTAAAGCATGCCATTCTTGCAGTCTTTTCTCATGATGCAGGTTGTCTAGAAATCTGACTGATTCTTGTTTTGTACATTTTCTCTCCTCTTCATTTTCTTGAGCGTGTTGAGCCCTGCCACATCTCCCCAATCTTCATGGTGCCAGACAGCAAATGAGGCTGTTACCAATCTGCAATCCCTCTGAAACAGAGCCAGCATCCAGCTCAGTGTTCCCTATTTTGTATTCATGTGGTTAACTGTTCCAGGTGTAATGCTTTTCACACTGTTTAAAACACAGCTAAATTCAAGATATGCTTCTTCCTGTTTTCGAGACCACTACAGTAGAAGGAATTTAGATAGATTTTTGGTGTTTTTGAAGGAAAGTTATTTGTTTTCTATATCCCAGGCATTAAAGAGTCTGAATTAAATAAAATACTAATTTTAATTAGCTGATCTTATTTAGTACATGCTAAATCAGGGGGAAAGTATAACTCCTCTCTAACCAACTGCTGCATATACTTTATTTTCCAGTATACTGGAAAAGAATACTTTATTTTCATTCATAGATGTCAACAATGTTAAGCCATTTTTCCAATATTTCTATAAAACTGCAGTAATGATTCTGGTGCTACTTTTGCTAAGGTTTAAGTGCCCTTTTGCATGAATGCTAAAAGATGTCAACCAGATGCTAGTGCCAAGAAGCCAGATGTGAGTTTGGCCTGACACCCTCCCAGGGCTGGGGCTGCCCCAGGTCCCCCAGGGCCCCGCTTCCACAAGGCAGCCCCCCAGACTCATGGTGACCTGATACCTATAGAAGACATAGGATCTACTAGACATTTACTTAAAGAGGCAACTGGAGGCCTGGTAAGATCTTGGGGCATGCCAAACGGCAGTTAGTGCCTCCATTTAGGGAACTAAGTCAAGCTCAGTGTGTATCTTTGGTCTCTAAGACTCCCTTGCAATTGGTAGAAACGTAGGCTGTGATTCAGGAGCCCAGAAATGGATAGGGTAAAAATCTGAATTCTGTCCTTATGTGTCTGATTGGTTTGAAATTTGGTCCTTTCTTTGACTGACTTTTTTCTTCCCTTTGAACAGTGGGCACTGCATAGACATTGCTGCTGCTCTAATTAGCTCTGTGAGCAGCCTTGACAGTCATAGAGAAGCTGTTCATCAGCCTTTTGTAACAGTGTTTCTTAAAAGATATTTAATTTTAGGCAACTTGTATCATTACTTTCTTTTTTATACATACATGAAAAAAAGAAAATTCTATATGTATGTTATATAAATCATATATAATGTAGACACACATACATATACATACATATAAATGTACATATGTGTGTGTGTACGTATCTATATACGGCTCTTCAGGCCACAGCAGCCCAGTGTTAGCTGCTTTGTTGAGATGAAGATGTGCAATTCATCCCTCATTGCCATCTGATCTGGATGACAAGGGCTCTATCTTTCTTCAAAATAAAGCTCAGACAGTAAGCAAGTTTGGGATTTTGCTGTTCTTTCTCTGAGTCTTCATCTTCAGATTCTGCATTGTGTTGGTGCTGAAGAAATGACTAGATAGGATTAAACTCAAATAGGAATCTAGGACTATTTCTTTCAAATCCAAGCCTACTTACAGAAGCGTTTCCTTGCTGACCACAGAGTTTGAAGCAGGTGTCTGCTCTAGGGTAGGAAACTCTTTCGAGTATGTTCTACACTGATGCAGAGCTTCTTCCTAGCCACGTGCCCAGATTGGTGTAACTGAGATTTTTTTTTTTTTTTGGCACACTGCTTCAGTTAGTTTGCCTTTGTTCCCTGGAGTTCAGACATTACTAATTAGATGCATAATTTCTTAAATTCTCTTGGACTGTTTCAGCCATTGCAACCCACTGCTTTCAAAGCATACATATTTTCCAATAAAGCATACATAGTTTGTGTCATAGGAGAGTCATCACTGTCCTACTTCCATCTTATTTCTGAGATGCCTATCAGACCTTAGAGCAAATGTTGTGTGTCTATCATATCTCTTCCTTTCTTTTAACTCATTTGGATAAACAAAGCTGTCTCTGTGTATGTCATAGACATACAAAAAGGTACAAATGACAGAACAGTTCAGGAAGCTGATTTCAGTGAACTTGTATGGATGTTTACCCCATGTTTTCCTAGCCCGCAGAAAAGTTTATGCACGGACCAGGAGCAAATTCAAAATGAGATAGCCAGAAAACAAATCTTACACAGCATTTGCTTTATCAGATTTCCTTCTATCCCTCCTTGTAGCCAAGTCCCACTGCTCTTTTAAAAAAAATTAAGGCCAACATAGGARGATAGGAGGAAATGACAGTCTGAAGAGCTTTTTGTATAACACAAACCTAGTACAATGATTTGAAAGGGCAAACAGAACATAAGCTAGACTGCGCCAGCCTCACCTCCCTCATTGACTTGACACACTAATAAATCTTGAAAATACACAAACTTTTCATAGCATTTATGCTAATGGGATAAGTAGTCATCAGTTATGCTCAGGCAAATCATTTTATTTCTTTGACAGCTGCTGCATCTTAATTACCAATGAAGGGCTGAGACACCATCCCCCAGCTGGTGCTCTGTAATGGGCCAAGTTGTAAACTCTGCGATRGTGTGAGAATCAGGGGATGTTTTGTGCATTAACGGGTATTCTCTCTGGTCTCCTTATGCAAATCCGGCCAGTTCAGCTCTTGTTTCAGTCACTTCTGTATAGATTCTTGAGAAAATTTGGAACAAAAACTGTAACTTCATCTTAGTAAGAAAAATTGGCAGGAGAGTTTTGAAACTATGGGGAAGTGCATTATGTGTTTATGTGCTTATTTTTCCTTTTCCTTAAGGTATACACATTTTTCTCACAAGAGTTTTGTGAGAGTTAATTACTGTGTTATCCTCTTTCAAGATGAATGACTCCATGAAAGCATTAATGCCTGCAAAAATGTCTGTCTGCATTTTAGTTAAGGTAAACCATTCCACCAAAACAAATAGCTTAAAAGCCCAAGAATCTTTAAAACTCTGATAAAAGTTACCTGATTATTCCTAAAACCATCTTGTGATTTAAAGTACAAAACTGTTCYTTATAATTTGGCAAAGACTTTGAACAGTGAAATTGTCCTCTTTTTCTGAGCATAGATCTCAATGTTATTTCCTCTGACTAGCACCATATTAGTGAATTTCAGTGCATATGTATTTCACTCTACAGCCTATTTGATCTAATCATTATCTCAGTTTCTTCCCAGGGACTCTTTGAAGCCAGTTTTTCTGGACAATGTAAGAGAGGGGAAAGAGGAGGTAAAAAAGAATGCAGAATTCTTGCATTATTTTTTTTTGTTCATGTTCCTTACCTCTTCATACAACTTAACAAATCAGAATTTTGATTAAAAAAAGCAAAGTTTATTCTGAGCAGTGTTTTCTAAACGCCTTTCAAGAACCTGTTAAAAATAGTGAAAAGTATTTTCTTTTTATGAGGAGATGGAGTTATGCATTCCCACACAAGTTCATTTACTAAGTGATACTATTCCCTAGGGAGAGAGGAGAAAATTATCCAACCCTGTCTGAAGAAATCTGATCATGTTCTTTGAGTTATAAACCACCTGAGAAAGTCACGAGCTTTTCAAATTCTGATTTCCACTTCTTGTTTGAGTTTTCTATTATTTCAAAGGTGAATCTATATTCCCATTAATTTAATAAACCAGAAGTCTCTGTATTCTATGCATTTAAAATTCTAGAGGCTCTAGGGTGTATCCCCCAGGGAGAGAAGTCAGCATAGCTCCAAGAAAGTAATTCTAGCTGTATTGATTTATAACTGCTGAGGCTATGATGGTGAATGAAATGGAAATATACTTTTTGAAAGACAGAGGGACAGAGGTATCCTGTTGGTTAAGAAACCACTTAAATTGCTATTTGGCAACTAAGTCTTTTCTACTGCAGTCATAAACATTAAGTATTTGCAAGACAAAGAAAATACCACTTAATCATATTAGAAAATACCACATATTAATCATCTGTGCTACTCTCAAACTCCTGCAAGTATTTTCAAATATTTTTCATTAGTATGAGTGTGTTTGTGCCACTCAGAAGTCTTAAGGAGGCTTTCTTTCTCTCTCTCTTTCTCTCTCT
>NW_020454539.1:2082067-2086213 GCF_003342845.1 Nothoprocta perdicaria | reverse complement strand
CTTCCTTCCTTCCTTCCTTCCTTCCTTCCTTCCTTCCTTCCTTCCTTCCTTCCTTCCTTCCTTCCTTCCTTCCTTCCTTCCTTCCTTCCTCCCCAGGCACCTAATCTTAAAACTTATGACCTTATCATCAAGAAAAAAATAAAATCAAAAGATTTTCTGAGGTCATTTCTAGATTCAAAATATGCTTCAGAAAATCCTGGACATTCAGCTTACATTATGGACATAACCCTCAAGAAATAGGACTTTGTTGGCTCTGTCCTCTTGTCAGCTTCACTGGTCTCATGTCCCTGAGGTAAAGAATGACAAGGTCATGGAAACAGGAGCTGGCAGTCTCTCTCTTCTCCACAAATCTTATAGGCATTTCCTAACTCCTTTTGAGCTTCAGCTGCAGTGGAGAATGACCACCCACCAGCTGACTGAGGGAGCCAGCCTTGAGCATTGGCTTGCTCTGCACACAAAAGCTGCTGCATCTGATAAATAATTGTAAGCAAGAGGATTAGCAGGCAGAGAGTCTCAAAAGAGTGAAGAGCTATTCCCCGAGGCAGAGATGCTGCTTCACCAAGTTTCATGGAGGTAGGGAAGGAATTAATAATGTGTCAACGTGAAGGTAGAGGGCAGGTGAAGAGAAAGCATTAGGCAGAACTTTCATGGGTTAAAAATACCTCAGGGTAACAGGATCCCTCAGGAATTGTAAAGGTAGAAGTATCATATGTCAGATCCTCCTGCTGCAGGAAAAATAAGCTCACCTCATATGATGTAAATCAGGAACCAGGAGTGAGGCTTTATTTATCACTTGTAATTAGTGAGTTATGCATTAAACATCAATAGCAGCAATACAACACAGAAAGAGTGGATACAYGTGAAACTACTGAACACTTCTGTAGCTCTTCACAAGCTCTGACCTCACACATTCAGAGCGCTACTCACACACATGTACTCACACAAATGCACCCTCACATCCATGTGGATTACAAGTGTTCAGCCGTTCTCCTGAGCAGGGGATTCCCTATTTACACACTCCCACAGGAGACACAACTACTGCTTCACATGGCCCTGTACCACCCCATCACCTTCTGGACCCCTGTGCCAGGGAAAGCTCCTATGGGCCAAGGGCACCCCCAAAGTGTGTGTGCCCCAACACTCACCTCATTGATGCTGACTGCACYCAGTGCCCCACAGCCCTGGGGAGGCAGCAGAGCAATGGGGCAGCCACCAGCACAGCCAAGCCCTGGTCACTGCTGGTCTGCTCCTGCTTCTCAGAGACTTTTCCAAGGTCTCTTCTCTGTCACACATTTTAACCTTCCCTGCTGCTTCTTTTCAGGCAGAATTCTTCTTTTCTCTACAGTCTCCTCATAATTTTTTGGTTACTGCTTAATCTGGATAATAGTTGTCTTAAGCTTATCCCAGTTAATTTCCACTTTATTAGATTTTGGACAGAAACACTCTTAGGCAGTATTGGTTATCATAATCATACACTGCTCACACTCACATTTACATATGCGTCTTCCCTTGATAAGCCTTGATACAGTCTGCCACACAGCAGGGCAGGTAGAAGGAGAGCGATGTGTATGTGCATTGCTGTGCTCATGCCCTGAAATGCAGTTCCCAGTTAAAAACGGAAAACCTCAAGATTCCCTAAGCTTGCTGCCCTGTGTTGCACTTCTTTAACTGTCTTCTCACAACATCTGAGAGCTGCTCAGCACGCAGAAACAACAGAGAGGTCAGTGACAAGTTATGAAGGTGAAGTATGGTTGCATAAATGYGGCTTCAAGATGTTCAAGGGTATCTGCAGATGCTGCTGCCATATCTTTTCTAGGATAGCCCATCTACAAAGGTCTTGTACCACATCTATCAGGCCATGAGGATTTCTTTCCCAAAAGTTGCTGTGTTACTCACGATTAGGCTACTACCTCATGCCTCAGGCCAGCACAGGCAGTGGAGCAAAGAGCTTCCCTAAAGCCAACATTTATACTTGGTCAGTGCAGGTGGACACCTGCAACAATAATACTAATGTGAAAAGAATGAGTTTAGTCTGGTTGAAATAGCATAAGACCTCAAGTCAAAATAGCATGAGACTTAAGGCACAGTAAGCACCTTATTGGGTTAGAAGAATAGCAATATAATTTTCTTCAGGATTCAAAYAACCCTCAGGGATAAATCTGTAAAACCTATTCAATATTGCTGGAAGAACTGCAGATTCATGTGTTCTTTCATTCTCTTCTGCACTTTAAAGCGTGGTTCTCATTTGTTGGTGTTCACAGCTTCTTGCCTCGGGAAGAAGTTGTATCTGATTACAACACATTTTCCCTATCCCAAATTGAGGTATTTCATACTAAGATATTGACTTAATTTGGCCRAATCCTCAGTGGTCTAAACTTGTTGAGTCATAGAAACATATTAAACCTTGGTGCTCCAGCCTTACCACCCAAAAAGCTAAGCTGGACTTCTGCTTCCCCTTTAAAGCTGGTTCAAAGAAACATGTACCTCCAAAAGTGACTCAATACATCTTAAAATAGCTGTCCAAGATAGATCAAGTGAACTGTCTCTGGAGGTGTCAATTTTTCTGTAATAACTGCAAAAGAAGCCTGCTGTGACTGGCCCAGGCTTAACCATCTAACTTTGACACCTCTGAGATAGATGGGATGCAGCCTGCCCTCCCTGTGGCCTCTAATGTTGAAAACAAATGTCAAAGAGGAAATATTAGAGAGATCAGGTTGTCAGGAAATTAGAAGTGCCAGATTTGGATACTTCATCCTGGCTTTTTATAATCTTGAACAACAACATAGGTTCATGCCCATTGATCTGTTGATAGCATTGCTTTCAAAGTTGAATTTCTGGGAAATGCCACTCATTTTCATGTTTCTTTTCTCTTCCTCAAATCTTGACATGCCTCATACAAAAGTTCCCATCTAACATTGTAGATTTTCAGTAGTGTGAAAGAAGACATAATAATTTCCCAGCTCTCAGTGCGGTTTGCATTCCAGGTACTGTATACATCTCATCCATCAGGGAGTGTTTATCATCAGCCCCTTGCTTTTTCAGTTCATAAGAAAAAGGAGTTCTTGCAGGTCTTTAGCTTTGGGGATTTAGCCCTGGAGTCCTCAATTTTAAATAGACATTAGAACAGATATTCATATCTTGGGTCCCTTGCTGTAAGTACTATTTCTTAGCTTCCCATTTCCACAGAGTACAGAAGGTTTATTCGCCACTTTAAAGCCAAAAGAAAAACTGCAAAAGCAGCAGGGAGCTGCCTCCACCCCACAAGCAGTAGATCATGGAAATGTACAGAGAAAACTATGTAGAAAGGCAAACACGGCTAAACATTTTTGCTTTTCTCAGCCATAATCTATGCTGGTTTTGTCTGTGCAAAGTACTCACACTCATAGAGTCTGCTTTGTTTATGAAAAGAAACAAGATGTCTTTTAAACAAGAAGGAAGTCCTAACTTTTTCAGCCAAATTACTAAACCAGTGAAGCATATAAAAAGAAAAATGTCGTAGCATTTTGGCACAGTTCCACTGTTTATTTCTTTGAAATGACATAGAAACAGTGATTATCACTTAAGTGACAAAGTCTCACTCAGCAAGAATAACACACCAAATTACAGATGCTCAGTGGAGAGACAGCTGCTACTACACATCTAAAAGTGAATCCACACCTTGGTACCTAGTTGAACAGAGGGTTTCAGAACAAGCATTTACAGATTTGGATGCTAGAGTTTCATTATGCCTTCAACTCAGCTGTCCACCTACCAGAAGGAAATCCCTGTGGGACTGAAGAGGTAGATGGGTTGAAGAAGGTGGTATTTCAGGATCTCCAAACAGCCTTTCTTGGCAGGGAGGTCTGCTGGGCTGGGAACTCTCTACAGCTGTGCAGAGGGACTAGATCCTCTCTGCAACATCTGCTGTCTCCTGTGGACCTGCAAAACATGCCAGCACTATCTTGGTTCCTGTGGGGAACTCTCACTTTTGCAAATGTGGGCAAAAACCAAACATATGTATGCGAAAGATGGATATTCTCACTACAAAGGATAGAGTAGGGGAAAAAATAAGAGAAAGAAAGAAAGAAAGAAAGAAAGAAAGAAAGAAAGAAAGAAAGAAAGAAAGAAAGAAAGAAAGAAAGAAAGAAAGAAAGAAAGAAAGAAAGA
>NW_020454539.1:2067406-2082057 GCF_003342845.1 Nothoprocta perdicaria | reverse complement strand
GAAAGAAAGAAAGAAAGAAAGAAAGAAAGAAAGAAAGAAAGAAAGAAAGAAAGAAAGAAAGAAAGAAAGAAAGAAAGAAAGAAAGAAAGAAAGAAGTGGCTGTAGTATAGCCATTTTCTGTAACTTCAAGATGATCTGCCATTAAACACATCTCAAATGATACTTCAACTTGTTTAAATCAGAACTACAGAAGTACCATAACAACTGCTCTGCTCTTATGTGCATCAATTGGCAGCTTAGACCTGGAGCAGGATATATGTGCATAAAGAATCAATGCTTAGTAGATTGTCTCAATACGGGTATAGGTATTGTATAATCAATACTGAAGTATGTAATACTGAATAAAAYAGCTTGGAATCAAAGGTAGCTCTGTGGGTGACAACTTGAAAACTAATTTTTGCATTTCCATCCCCTGATTATTAGGAAGTTAATGCTAAATGATAATGTTTACAGTTTTCACAACTATAATTGTGCTAATGATGGGTTTGTGTGCATAAGTTCAAGCTTAATATGTTGATATTTTAAATAAATTTGTTTAACATTTACAAAATTACAGGTCTTACTTGCCAAGTCTATCAAGAAATTAAAATTTAGGTAAGTTATTTCCCTAAACTACAGTCTACATTCTGATGAAATTAAAAAAAWTGAGGTGTATAATAACTACTTTGTACTGTTTTCTTCTCCTTTTGCTTAGTTCTTTGCAGAAATATCTTTGAGATAAACAGTAAATAAARACATGGTCATTGAATTTGGCATCACTCTTCAGAAAAGATTTTGCAGGTTCAGTGCAGCCTATTGGAAACACTGCACTATCAGAAGAATGCTGAAATTGAATGAAAATAACCATTTTCGCTTCTTTGGGATGATAGCAAAACAGATGGCCTGATAAATTTGGAATTTTTTTTTCTCCCCATCTGCTTATGTAATCTATCAATGTGAACTTTGCCTCCCCAGCACTTGCCTCTCAGGCATGTTAGGGAAGTCTCCAAGCTGAAGGGCTCCAAGTTCTAGGGCCTTCTAGGTGTCAGGGWCTGTCTATAGCGATCCCATGGCCTYTTCAAATACATCTGTTTAACAGCAGATCTCTGCTCTATTAAAATCTCCTTCCAGGAGTAAACTTGGGTCAAAAAGCCCAATTCTAAGGAAACACCTGTCCTTGAGGTGAAGGGACTTCTGCAACTAATCAAGAGAACCCTAAGTGATRTGGACCGCTAGCTGCAGTGGTGTTTGTCTTGCTAACCACAAAAACTGTGGCAGAAAGAGACCTTGCATTAGCTCTTTTGCTCCTTCCCACAAGTTCTTGAATTTTCTCATCCATGTATTTCAGGCTGCTCTTTAGGTTATGTTCTAAATGTTATGTCTTTCTGCTGGTCAGTCATTTGCATGCTTAAGCTCCTGAAGTTCTTTTCTCTCCCATACCTTTTGCATTCACTTATTTTGCTGCCCTTCCTTTCCTATTTGCTGATTTGCTGCCCCAGTCCTGCTCCCCACAGCAGAGTTTCCTTGGGTCAGCAATGCAGGATGGCAATGGATATGGTGCAAGACTGGTGCTCAGCCCTCACTCGACCCTGTGCTGAATTACTGTTTGTTCTACCATCCACTACTACTAATTACCTGTCTCCATGCAACTGTTAGAGAGTTACTGTGCAGCTTCATCTCATGGAATCACTCTGCTTATAGCTCTTTCATTTCTGTAATTGGCSAGTTGGAGCAATTCTGCACAGTGAAGTTTACAACTAACTATCCTTAGATTCATCATACATTAGGATAATTAGGTGTCATCAGCTACTTCTGGGTGAATCAAAACAAACAGACAACAACCATGTCCTAGTGACAAGAACATTAAAATTAGTATACATGTGTTTTAATAAAAAATGATCTTTCTTATGCTGTTGTTTATTCCACAATACTTGGAATAAAAGTTGTTTGGAATAAAAGGCTCTCACAGCTTCATGACTAGTGAACAGCAGGCTTCTTCTCTTTGGAAGGTGCCACATGAATACATGTAGCCAAATGTTGTTCCAAAAGTGAGGCTTTTAACCGGCAGTTCCAGCTGTCAGATTATGTTTATTAAGATTAAAATCGAGCTGTGGGTCCACACTCCTTCTCTCAATGGCAAAGTTTTTCTATCTTATTACAGCCATTCTCTACTATCTTGCTAGTATTTAAGCTCATCGTTCAACCTTAGTGTTATTATTTTCTAAMTTTTTACATTCTGGTCATGACTAAATATTGTTGATTCTTTCTGCAAAAGTCCCTTTATACGCTAAGACTCTCATCCAGACTTTCACTATCTTATATCTTTATTAGTATAAAACTGTTTTCATCTGCTTTGGCAAATCCCTCTTTGCATATTCATTCAGACTTCTGCTGCAAAGTGCTGTTTTATAACTCATTAATTTTGATCATATTACTCTTGTCTTGGAAGCCTTTCACTGCCTTTTTCTTTCATATTGCATCAGACACAGGCCACTTGTCATTTTTTTTGCAACATTCTTAACATCTTTTCCTTTCCATTTCAGCTCTGTTCGCTATGACTTCTTCCAACCCTTTTCAGCCTATGGTGTCATCTGCATTTTCCACTGAGCCCTTCATGCATAACAAAGCCTCTGCAAACCTTTGCAAGGGTACGTCAAGGCTGCCTTTTAGCCCCTCCTTTACACTCTTTTTCTCTGTGATGATATTGAAGTTCTGATGATATCTAGCCTGATGATGTACTGCAGCYGATGACTCTTGTGCCTTAGCAGTGCCTTAGCTTTTTCATATTTCTGATAATGTTGGCCAATTTTGTGTATGTGTGTAATGTGCAAACTACTTACAGGCAAAGGATTAATTCTTCATTTTGTGCTTGATTTTGCCACTCTTAGTAGGTTTAGTCCTCTTCCATGAATGTTTTTTTCTAAAGGCAGTGTTCCTAAATACAGCTGTCTGTGTGACTTGTTTAAAGCAATGTACGCACATGCTGGCATAAGCCCAGATGAGAATACAGATATGTTAGAATAAATTGATTTACACCAATGAAGATTATCTTACTTCTTGAAATGGTATAAGCAACATTGACATAAGAACTCRGGACATCTGGAACTGAAACTTTGATTGTAGTTAAACAGTCAAAGCTTTAAAACATTCCTATTTAGACAATAGTCTCTGATTCATTTTATCGTTAGATAGTGCAATGCCATAGGGATGGAGATGAAAATACAGTGCTGTGAAGTGCATCATATTATGACAACAAGAGATAGGAAATACATAGGCAGATATTTATTATAGCAAATTATACAGGTAATATAGATATCAAACCACTTGGCAGCYGAGAACATTTTGTGGTAGATTCCAAATCCTCAATAACCATGTAGCTATTCACCTTTGKTAGCTGACATGTCTATGAAGTCTTCCTCATCCTTTGACCAGCATACACACAGGTTGGTGTCATCAAATAGCTGCATTTATTGCAAAGAAAATTAATATTTAGACATGAACTCGTCTTCTTTTATATTTTCTTAATTACTAGAATTTCAAATAGTACTTCCTTGGTATCATGGGATTTACTCCCAAAGAAGCAATCCCAACAGGAATTCCTTAAAGCAACATTACAGGTGTTCATGGCTTCTTTGTTGTAACAATGAAATGCTAAGGTGTTTTTCTCAGAATTACAGTTTTTCCTCAGAATTAGCCAGTAACTAATTAAGCTGGTTTGATCTTATTCCAATCCCTTAAGTTTATTAAAATGAAACAGCTAATCAGTCAGATCTGCAGATTAAAAGCCATGACTGGTATGATAACACTCTATCTAACATTTTGGTCTCCTCTAAATATTGTACATGAAAATAATGAAGACTGTATATATTGAAAGGGAAATCCCTTCACTAGATATCAGTTTGTTGAGAGGAACTCTGATGCAGATTTAGGAAGAGCTCAGGTGAGGCTAGAGCATRCTGCTTTAAGTGGGTCAATTTTCACAGAGAGATGTTCCTATCACATGTCCTAACACAGATATCCAGTTGGGACTGTATTTGCTCTATATTACATTAAGTAATCAAGAAGTTAGAGTCCTAATTGAGCAATTTGTCTCTGTTCTGCTTAGCACATGTTCACGTTATAGGCCTCTGTCTTTCTCATGTCATGTCCTAATTAGTTACATGACGAGAAATGATATACAGCAGTGGTTAAGGAAGTTGAAAATTAGAGACTGTCATAKGAAATGATTGATAAAACCTTCTGCCGGAGTTATGGCTACCAGTGTAATGGGGAAAAATGATTGGAGTAAAATTCTACTTACAGCAACGACTGCAAGCCCTCTAATAGTAAAATAGTGTCACTTTTGGTCTGAAACTTGGTCAAATCACTGCTGAAAAAACTAAGCCTGCAGAGGTGCCTCCAGAGCTTGATTAGACACTGCCAGGAATATCAAGTCTTCTCCCACATGCTTATGGGCTTAGCATACAAGTCCTGAATCCCAAGCATTTAGATTGGTATCTGTTCGGAGTGTGGCATCGTTTTTGTTCAGCCTGCACATTGGGATTTCCTTTCCRTGTTTGTTTAAGGAAAAGGTGGGCAGAAGGGTTGATGCAGACCAGGATATACTTGTGGTGAATCCAAGATACTGCTAAAATTCATACCTTTAAAAATGTAGAAGTGCCCACRGCCTGTTAACATTGCTGTCCCTTTGCAAGGCTAACCTCAGGCAGATCTGTATTTGCTTGATCTGTGATCTGAGCCTGAGGAATCCACCTCAGTATGTTCTTCACTGCAGGCAAGGTATGTGTGTTGTCTTGGACTAAGCCCACCTCAGAGCAGTACGCTTCATTCACTCTTCTGGACTATAAAATATAAACATTATTTCTGCAGCTCTCAAGAGGGGGATGATGAGGTGATAAAAACACATAACTTGCAACACCAACTTCCCCCATAATCTGATCAGATAGAGTTAAATAGATTGCAAAAACAACAAGTGTAAAGGCAGCAGATGTTTTTACTCTAAATAGAAATATTATGATAGTCAAATAGTGAATGGCAAATGTCTATCCTTATTGAAGGCAGGAAAAATGTTTGCTTGACAGCACTAAATCATTTGTTGCCTTTTCAAAAGGCTGTCGTGTAAATGCCACTTGCTTTACGATCATTCCCAGGAAATGCCACTTTAGCCAAGCAAGCTTATGGCTGAAGCTCTGTCATTTTCCATCCAGTTTGCACAGTGAATCAAGCACGGTGATAAAGGGGAGCAGCAGGCAGACAAGCGAGGTGAGTGGGGTGACGGCAGGCTGAGAAAGCCTGGCAGGACATTCTCCTCTCTGCTTTAACTAAACTGACAAATGATAGAGGACTGCCACTTTCATGAAAACTGTGATCAGCTTGCAAATAAAGGTTAGTGATTCACAAGCCTGAATGTTCACAAGCCAATAGTTGTAAGACTGTTAAACATTGTATTTTCAATATAGTGACGTTTAGGACACAATAACATAGGCAGCTGCTTATGTTTGCACTAGCCAAAGGACACCTGAACACGGTTTTGCCACTACAGTTACACACCTATTTGATACTGTGGCCCCCACTTTTCTCCTCCTACATTACCTACTGCACTTCCAAGGGAAGTGGGGCTACCAGAAAGTACTGCACCATTTTCTGTGAGCCAGAAGTTCTGGTTCATAGGACAAGAGATACAGACACCAGTGACATTACTTCAGCCCTGCCTTTGCAGCTACTAAACCTAGTTTGAGTCTAGTTTCATCATCCTAGCTGATGAACTCAATATATAAGAGAGATTCACATCTGTCTGCAGTTATCCAAAGGAAGTGAAAATTGATGAAACAAAATAGTGGTTCAAGTGTTTTACAAAACCTAATAGCTCAACTAGAGTCTGTGTAAGGGGTCTGGGAAAAGGGCATGTAGACAAGCTCAGCTGCAAGGCTCTCACCAAGAGATTGTTTAACTGCTTAGGCTCACTTCAGTGTCAGGGATTTACTACTCACTTGGGTTTAGTAGACTTTTCGAGGTCATGTCATATTTTAATGCTCTAAATAAACTCTGGCTGATGAGTTTATTTTTAAGGGCAAATAAAGATCTTGTCATTGCTTCTAGCATGAGYCGAAATTATGATATATGTGACATTAAATTTTCTCTCTCAGAGTTGGGCCTATTCAGGCTGAAGAGAAGGCTGAGAGGGGACCTGATCATTGTATATATATACCTTAAGGGAAGGAGTGAGGAGGATGGGGCTGGCCTCTTTTCAGTGGTGGCCAGCAACAGGACAAGAGGAAACAGCCACAAACTGAAGCATCAAAAGTTCCACAGAAACTTAAGGAAAAATTTCTTAACAGTGAGGGTGACAGAGCCCTGGAACAGGTTGCCCAGAGAGGTTGTGGCATCTCCTTCCCTGGAGATCTTCAAAACCGGATTGGATGCAGTCCTGTGTAACATGCTTTAGGTGACCCTGCATGTGTAGGGGAGTTGAACTAGATGATCTCTAGAAGTCCCTTCCAACCTTAATGATTCTATGATTCTATGATCCTATGATCATATCCCTACCTAGCTGCAACAATAAATGGATTGGTATCTACAAGCAGATATCTGAATCAGCCCACAGGACCATGTCAGCTGGCACAGGACCATGTCATCAGGAGAAAAGGTATCAAAAGTCACGATAACAATAGTTTCACCCTGTTTGAATTACCTCTCACACAAACAATTTGGGGTGGTAGCATTTGCTCTTCAGAAAGACCATCAAGTAACCATTTAAACTACCAATTTAATGGTAACTTTTCTTCTAATTACCAAAAAATTCAAGCTGCTGCAAGTTTAGAGTGGTAAAATGATAGCTTCGCTATGAGCATTCTTCGGGGAACCTGCAGTAGCAGCTTTCTATATTTTATTCATTATGTGAGCAGAATTTATCCCAAGTGTAAGCATGATGGTATTTCAGTGAATGCATCCAACTTCCCTGACAAGAAAATGAGAGCCCATAGTGCTTAGGAAATAGCCTACAAGAATTTTCATTAATGATGTAAGGTAATAGGGACCATTTAGATGTTGTAAGGACTATGTATTCCATTTACCACTTTGACTTTTAGTTTTCTCTGTTGCAGGCAAAGAGTTGTTTCACAGGTGAGTTTCCTTCCACAAAGTTTGTTTTATATTTCTCTAATAACTTCTCCTAACCTATATTTAGAACCTAACAATATCTACAAGCTTAATTGTACCTAGTGAACTCTCCTGGTCACAACATTGCCATGAGGGATCCAGCCTATTTGAGATACACACAACACAGTATGACCTCCAGGACACATATATTATTGCAGAACATTTGAACAAATTAGCAGCTTATCCAATACCATATTTCCCAATAAAATCCAACCAAGTATAGCATTTATTATTATAGAGAATATTTGAATTCTACTAAAATATTTTAAGAGTTAGAAAAATATCTATTCTTATATCCCCAAAAGGTTAATTTTATCTGCTTTTGCATTCTATTTAAATTTTTCTTTATTTATAGCAAAGCATGCATGCTTTTAAGCCAAGATGCAGCAAAGCTGTTTAGTATACATATTCTAAAAGTTCTTCTAGCTGTAGATCAAAAAAGCACTTAATTCAAGGGAAAAACAAGTTATCTTTGAAGAATCACATACTGAATTTAGTTGCAGCATTCAGTATGAATAGCAAAACTAATCGAGTCTTTGTACTTACATTGTGGTAAAGAAATATACAACTTGCCATCATATATCTGTAATGCTACATTTTCATGGCAACTGCAGCTTTCTGGTAACTTTGACTTGTTTTTAAAATCCTGGAAACTTTCTTAATCCATTCATTGCTAAATGAAAATACTACAGCTTTAAGTCCAGCTTCCCACGAAGCCTGAAAAGGCTTTTATACGCAGAGACATCAGGTAGCTTCAGACCTCTCGGAATGAGAGTCAAGCTGCACTGCAACAAGAATCTCTAATCTGAGAGAAGAATACAACAAATGGGACAACAGCAACCCAATTAGAATATCAGTTATTGAATCTCTGTTCTTTCCTCACACACTTCTTCTGCATATCTAGTTCATGTGTATGACCCAAAGGACAATAATAGCACATTACAGCATTTGTTTCACTCTTAAATCCATGATGATTAAGAATAAAATGGCCAAATCAGCTAGAAGGTTTCCCTCCTTCAGTTGTCCCCTTCATACCAGAAGGGACATATGAAAAACTGAGCCTCACACAGAAGTATTAGCAATGCATTTTGGTGTTCAGACCTTCCTTAACAAAGAGAAATGGTGTCATCACGGCATGAAAAGACAAGAGTTTAACAGATTAACCACATTAACCTGCATTTGCCAAAGTGTACTGTCTGAACTCCATTTATCACTTCATATCTCAACTTCATTACAATCTACGTTGATTGGAAAATCTCCCTGAGATATAGGAAGTGAGTCTGGGCTGTCCTGTCAACATAGTAAGATGGTTTTTCTCCTGACAAGGTAAGAATGATGGTTCTAAAATAAATTGTTAAGTAAATTCTGGCTAATTTTTGGTTGACTCTGTCATGTAATGAAAACTATGAGTCCAAAATAAATAAAAACACATTCTATAATCCACCAGCAGGGATTCTGTGTGATTCTGTGTGATCATTTCACATGAATATGTTCCATTCAGCAACGTAGTTATTAGTGTGCATATTTTTGTACAACCTGCATAGCTACCTCTAGAAACAGCTAACGAGAGTAAGCCATGAAACTTCATTTCTCCTACTCCATTTCTCCTACTCCATTTCAGTATTCAGCATGAACAATGCGGGACTAAGAGATTTTAGAAATAAGATGAAGAAATAAACAAATACACAGAGAACAGACTATAGGTGTGATCGAATACCTACAGAGTTGAAATAACAAAATAACGACAACAAAAAAGCTACCGATAAAATGTTTCAGTGTAAATACAGCTTTGGAACCCTACTGCTGCCACAGATAGCACAAACTATGCTCTTAAAATGAATTGTTTCATAAACAGAGCAATTAAAAGGAAGAGGCCTTTATCGTTATCTATGCAGACCTGAAGAAGGGCACATTTAAGGGAATAAGAAACTCCGGGTAMTTGGCAAAAATCCAAAGGCTCTCTCCTTGGTGGGGATCCTTTCATACTGCATGCTGGAAGAGCCTCATTCTGGGCTTGACTTGGACAGAAATAATACAAGTTATCAAGCAAAGCAGCTGCTCACTGTTGGCTCAGGTGTAACTCCACAATGTCTGCTTCCCCAGCACCTCTGAGCCCTGCTGTCAAAGAAAAAAAATAAAAATATCGTGTTATGCTTGGGGAAACCTTACACCGGATAATTGCAAAGTCAGGAAAACTTAGTTTATAGCTCCTAAAAAGAGACAGACGAAGGACGGGAGGAAGCGGAGAATGACTGGGACACAAAATCAATTATATAGCACAAATTGGCCTCACCTTAGGTCCCCGAGACACGCAGAAAGAGTTGGTCTGATGAGGGAGGGCATAAGGGGGACCAATGACACAGAACCAGCAGGTTTATTTTGTGACCACAAATACGGAACAGTCATGAAGCTCATGAGATGGACTCGCAGTAATTCTAGACAAACAACATGACAATGAGGTGCATTTTGCTGCTCCGGGAAGATAGCACTCATCAAGGTAACAAAGGCATGTTTGACTCACAAATTAGCCTTCTGGTGCTCAACACAACTGAGGCAGAACACATTCCTATTTAGACTATAAAATAAAGTGACTGTTTCTGTGCTCTGTAAAGCCATAAATATTATGCTTTATTTACTCCTGTTTTTCTGTTCTTTAAAACTGCTCAAACACACTTATTTTTATTAAAGGTTCAGATTTATACCTGCCACCAAGTAAGCAAAGCCACAGAAAACCTAGGTTTGTGGACCTTCAGATAAGCTGTGTAGCACTTTCTAACAGAASTGTATGTTCTGAGGTAGAATTAAATGGATAAATAACAACCCCGCGGTTTTCAACCGTAGCTCTTCAAGAAGAGCTCAGGCAACAACACTTAATCATACACAGAGAGATATACAAGGTTTTCTTTTGAAGACAGATATAGAAAATACCTACCTCATTTTTTTTTCCTGCAGTACATTTATCACAGCACCAATTTGCACGTAGTTATAAATCAATCTGAACATGGAGTGTTGTGGATGTTCTGATCCATGAAACTCAACCTCTTCATATGTGGCAACGGTTCTAACACTGCTTGAAATAGTCACAAAGATTGTACAGTACACCATGATACTTCAGTTGGTTCTGCATCTGCACTGTGAACAGGGTAAGCATAGCCATCCTGGAGATGACAGGAAAAATAAATACTGGGAAGACTGAGTACATACCTAAACCCTTCAAGATTTCTTAGATTTCAAAAGCAGTTGGACATATTTATGATAAAAATAATAAAGTCTCAAGGTCTGTTAGCTACAGGTATGACTTCTTATTCAGGCTACCCCTACATCTCAGGTTGTTAAAATTGGGAGAATCTTCTGGGAAAGTATTACCTGTACAACCCTGTTCTTGTGCTCTTGCCCATCTACAGAGACAAGACTCTGAGCTTTTAAGACTTTGCTCTAGGCTTATCCTTGTACATTTATACTACTTATTGGCTGCCAAAATTTTTTGTTGCTTTTTGTTAGCAAACCAGTTTGAGCTTCCATGCTGTCTGCTCTTCAGGACAACACATGCTCCTGCACTTCGGCATACATTCTACACTCCCGTTTAGTGATTTTCTACAGGCATAATTTTGTCTTCTCCTCCAGTGCCTGCCTGAGCTCCCTCAGCACAAACACTACACCAGAACTGCCAATTACATTTGCTTTGTTTAGGCAACGCAGTGAGCAGCAAGACAGCACATTTGGTTGATGCCTGGCCAAGCAATTACCATTACAGCCTAACTGGCCAGCTGCTAGACTCCCAAGTTCTGTGTCTTTTGCATAAAGTACACATTCTGTCCCACAGCCTTACATGCTTACTAAGTGGCTTCAAAGCACAGTTTTGTATCTGGCACATATACATATTCACCAGTTTGTCTCCTGACCATGTACCTCACATGAACATCCTTTCCACATAAAGAGCTGTTGTGGCTTGTACTGCTGCACTGATAGAAACTGGGGGATCTGAGCATCTTCAGTGATGACATGTACATCCAAATTACTCTATATTTCAGTCTCTTTCTGCATTTTAGTTCCTTTTCTCCATCTGTCCCTCTAAGCCTTTCTCAAGTACTGCCAACTTTATCTTTATCACAGAGTTAGCATGACAAAATTATTTAAACATTTTTCCCTTCCATTTCTTACTCAATGTTTGGCTTCATTTATGTGACTTTTTCATACAAAATTCTAGCAACAAAAGCCTCTTAGCATAAGGTGTCTAYGAAGTATCTTGATACTAATTCATCACATTAAAGTAAAGATGTATTTCTCAAGGGAATTTTTTTTTTGCCATTTCTCTTGTTAATGGGAGGATGTTAGGTTGGGCTGTCTTTCTATCTCTGATTTTTATTTTATGCTTTCTAGTTCTTTGGCTTTCCCACAGACTGAATCTGAACCCATCAGAACCACTGGTGTAAAGTCCACTGTGTGCAGCTGAACTAAAATGTCTCACGCTGAACTAAAATGTCTTACCTGTGGTAGTGAGAACACCTGTGGAAGACCTGGCAAAGTGTCAGTGACTGGCAGAGTACATGGCAGCAGACCCAGCATGTGAAACTGCCCACTGACCAAATTCTCAGGGGGGCCTGGAACAGCCCATACATATCCCATTTTTTTCAGCAATGTTTAGCTGCTGCCTGGGCAGTAGTTACTCATGGTTACTCAAGACTAAAGCAGATGAGATAAGGATACAGTTCTAGGAGACTTAAGGGGCCCTAGGAACAGTGAGCTTAGTCCTGCCCATGTGTCTAACCTGTATGTCCTGCCCACACTTTCAGCAGCCTCCCACCGGCTACTCCTCCTTGCAGTTCCTAGAGCTCCCTGTGCTGTCTGCAGTATAAGTCCCTTATTAAATCTATCCTGTTTAACCCGTTATGGGTCTTGAGTGTCTCTCTCCACTCTTGTGGTCACACCTGTCATCTCCTTTCTTGTGACTCTCCACTTGTCAGAGTTCGCAGGGCACCCACAACAGCTATGAATTAAAAAATGTTTTGTGTTTCACAAACAACTATGAATAATTTGTAAATAAATTCTTTATTCTTAATCCCACTTTATTAGCTGCCAGCAACTCACCTCTCCCGAGAGCTCAGTTAAGACTTGAAGTTATCTTTTAGTATATATTTCGGGCAGAAAGGTGACACCTATGAAGATATCAAATGTTCAAGGAGTTTCTGCTTCATGATTACTGATTAAGTAATACGTATCCCCAATGATCTCAYAATTGCAAGCAGCATTTTTGGCAGTTGCCCTAGTGCTGTCCATCTGCCATATACCATATTAACATATCAGATACCACGCCCTGTCTTTCCTGTTGAGAATAGGAATAGAGGGATAGATGGATACTCCAAGTGATGTTTTTAAATGTTTCACAAGACAATTTGTTAATGTGTCTTTTGGTGATTTTTTTTTCCTTTGTGGGAGCAGAGTCTGGTATTACCCAAAAGAACTAGGCATTCTTCCAACAGAAGAATAAAGGTAGGAAAACTTGTTAATGTCAAAAGAACACAGAATTCTTTTGGTCATGGGTGTGTGAGCATGCACATATATGTATACATGAAGGAGGAAGCTGATTTATAAATATATTTTCTGAAGCTTTTTGCTTAACTGTTAGCTTTATTTTGACTGGCTCAGACTAGCACTCTCCAAAGCAAATCTTCTGTAAGGGGACTCTAACCCGCCCGCGCTTGGCTRTGGCACCAGGAATCCATCTTTGCCTGCCTGTTATTTAGCTGCTCAGACATAGCCAGAGCAAGCTGGGCTTTCCTGTTGTTACTTGCAGCCACTCCTGCCAGTGATGATTGCTGAGCTCCTGGATACATGGGGAGAGGTCAGGGAAGAAAAGGAGAAAGTTGAAAAAAAAAACCAAAAAATGCTGAAATGAGCACTTCATACTCACTTATGAGGGTAGTTATCCTTTACACTATATAACGCTGCTAGTGAACAGGTCACAGATCTTGCCAGCTGCAGTAAAAATTGTCAAAAAAAAAAAAAAAAAAAAAAAGGGTTTCAGGCCAATGTGGGGAATGAGACCCTGAGAGACTCATGGCCTTTCTCAGAAGTCAGAAACGAGAACAAAAGCCAAGTTCTGAACGGGGAGGACAACTCTCAGTGGATTTGAGGCAAATAGTGACATCTAGCAGTTTCTTCACAGGAAACCATGGTAGAATCTGCAACATAACTGACGGAGAGGAACTTAGGATCCCCATTATCTGAAGAGCAACACGCAGGGGGTAGAAGCTTGGCTGAGGAGAGGGCCGTTAATAGCTGCAGCACTTAGTGCATCAGTGGTCTTGCGAGTCCTCAGAAAGACACATCACAGCATCTCTACTGCAGCTCAGGCAGCCTGCGAAGCTTCACCACCAACAAGAGGTGTTTCTCTGAGGCAGCGTCTCCCAAATCCGGCCCCCAAACTCCTTTGGCTCCCCTTGTGTTCCAGAAAGCACAGAGGTTTCTGAACATGTTCATTCAGCCCTGATATGCTACAAGGAAGCCAGGAGTCAGGAGGGATCTATAAACATGCTCGGAGGGAGCAATTACTCCTGGAGTGTGAATGATGGGATCAATACACACACTCTTTGAATAGTCCTTGTCCAGCCCTGCTCAGCAGGAGGGGAGGTTATTTTAAGCAATGTTAGCCATCCATCACAGCAGGTTTTTCCAACTTTACTGCAGTTGTGAGGCCTGTGGAAGGCCAGAGGGGAGACATCTGGTGGAAGGATGTGTGTGGAGAGCAAGCTTGCTTCTGTAAAAGCAAAAGAAACCCCAAAGTTCGGAGTAAGCTTGGAAGCCAAAAGTTAGGTTAATTACAATATTTCATCCTGCCACTGAGGTTCGTGGAAGCAAACCATAATATTTAATTGTGCCTTTCAGAGTCACACCATGCTTTGCCTCGCTTCACTTCTAGCTGCCTCTTCCTCTGCCCCTTGTGGGGATGAGGATTATGAATCAGAATTCAGATGAGGCCACGGTATAATAGTCTCGCTCCAGTTGCTTTCTGCTAAGATGTGAGTGGTGCTTTAGGCTGGTCATTAATTTTGGGGCATTTGGTGGAAATCCATAAATGCTGATGAGTAGTGGGCTTTCAAGGGAGGTAAGTCACTTGAAAATAACAAGTCTTAAAACTTTAATGTTAACAAGAAGTATTTGGAGTTGGTATAAGAAAGGCATATCATGGAAGAGGGATGTCTTGAAAGAAACAAGGGGATGTCTTGAAAGCTGCTGAGGAGCAGTCAGCATGGATTCACCAASGGGAAGTCATGTCTGACAAACCTCATAGCCTTCTATGATGGGATGACAGGCTGGCTAGACGAGGGGAGAGCCGTGGATGTTGTCTACCTTGACTTCAGCAAGGCTTTTGACACTATCTCCCATAACATCCTCATATGGAAGCTCCGGGACAGTGGACTAGACGAGTGCACGGTGTGGTGGATTGAGGGCTGGCTGGATGGCAGAGCTCAGAGGGTGGTSATAAATGGGGCCGAGTCCAGTTGGAGGCCTGT
>NW_020454539.1:2064437-2066506 GCF_003342845.1 Nothoprocta perdicaria | reverse complement strand
TAGGTGTGCCTGCTTGAGCAGGAAGGTTGGACTAGATGATCTGTAGAGGTCCCTTCCAACCTTAAATATTCTGTGAATCTGTGAATCTGTGAAACCTTTCTGATGTCCATAAAAGACCATCAGGGAGGCTGGAATATGGAGTTTTCTTGAGCTGATTGAATCTGCAAAATTTCAGCATTAACTTTTCTAAGTCATAGAATCATAGAATCCTGAAGGTTGAAAGGGACCTCAGAGGTCATCTAGTCCAACCCATCTGCACATGCAGGGTCACCTAGAGCATTTGGCAGGATTAGTCCAGGTGGGTTTTGAAGATCTCCAGAGAAGGAGACTCCACAACTTCTCTGGGCAGCCTGTGCCAGGGCTCTGTCACCCTCACTGTTAATAAATTTTTCCTTAAGTTACTGTGGAGCTTTTGGTGCTTCAGTTTGTGGCCGTTTCCTCTAGTCATATCAYTRTCTGCCACTGGAAAGAGGCCAGACCCCTCCTCCTCACTGCCTCCCTTGAGGTATTTATACACACTGATCAGGTCCCCCCGCAGCCTTCTCTTCTCCAGGCTGAACAGGCCCAGCTCTCTCAGCCTTTGTTCATAGGGCAGACGTTCCAGGCCCCTGATCATCCTGGACTCTCTCCAGCAGCTCCACATCCCTCTTGTCCTGGGGAGCCCAGAACTGGAYGCAGTACTCCAGATGTGGCCTCACCAGAGCTGAGTAGAGGGGGATGATCACCTCTTTCAACCTGCTGGAGTCACTTTTCTTAATGCACCCTGGGATGCTATTGGCCTTCTTGGCCACGAGGGCACACATGGTCAGCWTGTCATCCACCATGACACYCAGGTCCCTCTTGACAGAGCTGCTCTCCAGAAGGTCAGTCCCCAGCCTTAGAAAGTCCTTAGAAAATCTTTGACTAAAGAAATCTTAGTTTGAACCTCACTGAAGAATTATGCATTGAAATGACAGAAGTAGAAGAATACATGATTGATGTGACTCAAGGATGAATACTGATACTCAAGGATGTGATGCTGATGTATCACAATCTCAGTGACATTAGGAAAGAGAATCCTGCCCCTGCTCCCCCCCCCCCCCCCCCCCCCAAAAAAAAAAGGAGATAAAGAGAAGATTGACTTCAAGAAAGAAAAAGGAAGATGCATCACGCTAGGGAAAAAAGTGACAAACAGCTCCCAAACCATTATACATCACAGTCACAAAGGCACCCASCTGGCATTTCCATTTCTTTTCCCCAGGTTCTCCACTGTGGCACTGCTCCTGCTCAGGGCAGGCAGTGGTAGCAGTAGGTGCCATCCATGGTGTGTTTGCTCATGTTTAATCTGACCCCTGAGTCACCCTGCTTTGAACTCATTGAACAGAAGAGAAGATAACTGGAYACTCTCAGATGCTGGAGAGTAGGACAACCACTTTGGCTAGCTGAAGTAGATATAAATCCACGGTTTCACCATTACTGAGAATCAACTCTGAGGCAAAATCCAGGGAAATGAAGGTGTATGAATCAAAGTTTACTTCTCCAGGCTAAGTTGGATATTACTTTTTTCCTGGAACTTTCCGAAGGAGTACACAGATAAAAAAAAAACAGAATACTGTCAGAAACTGTATACTATTTGTTCCTCAGSTCCTTCTAAAATCATACAACCTTATTCCCTGTTGTTTTCTTCTTCCTTTTTTTTCTATAATCACCACTTGTCATGAATTAAGATAGAATATTATTTCATTCTCAGAGAGTAATGAGGAAACAAGCAAGAGAAAAATAAGTTAGAGCTCTTCTTTAAGATTTCATGTTGCTTCGATGGAAGAAGAGCGAGCCCTTCTCCAATCCTGTATCAACAGTAGAAGTAACTGGCACAGGCACAGCAGGATCCTCTCAGGCCTTGCAAATATGCTGCTAGAACCAAGAAATCAAGTGAGAGTTTCCTCAGGTTGGAGTGAGTCTCCTAGATTTACTGTAGCTCTTCTCCTTAAACTTCCTTCCTTCCTTCCTTCCTTCCTTCCTTCCTTCCTTCCTTCCTTCCTTCCTTCCTTCCTTCCTTCCTTCCTTCCTTCCTTCCTTCCTTCCTTCCT
>NW_020454539.1:2056660-2064430 GCF_003342845.1 Nothoprocta perdicaria | reverse complement strand
CCTTCCTTCCTTCCTTCCTTCCTTCCTTCCTTCCTTCCTTCCTTCCTTCCTTCCTTCCTTCCTTCCTTCCTTCCTCCTTCTTTTTTCAGTATCTCAGATGAGTGTAGGCTTTATTGTCAGGATAATAAAGGTAAAGGCATTTTACCTTTCTTAGTCCTTGCAGATAGGGACACTGTAGAGCTGCTGCAAGGAGTAAACCTAGGCAATACAGTAAAGAATTCCAGCTCATAGATGAGTTGATAGGATGTGACCTAAAGGAGCTCTGCATTACTTTCATTTTTGCTTTGCAAAAAAAAAAGTCTACAACTATACTCAAAAAAACAAGAAGACTGCTAAGTTTACAGGCTTACTAGTCTCAAAGATAAGCAGTGTCAGAATCAGATGCCTTTGATGAAATATATATTCAATGCATTGGGTCTTATGAAAAAAAATAGACTCTGTAAAAGTCTCTTGTAAGGCATATGTGAAGGAGGAGGGGAATTAAAATTCAGATGGCATAAACTATTTAAATTCTCAGTTTTTCCAGATCATGAGTGCTTTTTTTGGGAAACAATAGTAATATTATTTAAACTTCATGTTTTCCATGTAAGCTAGTGTTGAAGTTAATGAGAGGCACTATACACTGACCAGCAAAATGACATCTTTTTTTACTGTAAAAGCATTAATGCCCTTTAAACAGTTTATAGATTTTCCTTAAGCTGGTGCGTTTTATTGCTCAGCCTTTCATATATTTGAATTTGATCTCCACAAAATCTCTCTATGTAATTTGTATATGTATATAAGCATATGTACATAGATATGCACCTGGCCATGCAGGTATTTGTGACCATGTATGTATACATGTTCTTATGTATATTTGAATGTGTGTGTGTTCATTCTGCTATTCTGCTAGTACTTTTCTCATCCAAGTTAACTTAGTTATTCAGTTCATGAGAATTGGCAGACTGTATTGCAGTCAAGAATAAGTGATAGCTCTTAACTGCATAAGTATACTTATATATTTTCTTCTTAGTAAAGGCTTTCTTGTTATACTCACTAAAAATGAGTCATGGCAGGAAAATTTCTCTTAAGTTAACAAAGTCATTTTCCACCAGCTTCTTCAAGTGAGCTATGAATGGAACCCTATTTACTGTTTTGTATATGGCCCTTGTGAATGTCATTTATGGACCTATGCTACATATGTGTGTATGCAGAGGGCATTGAAAATTTTCTCAAAAAATATTGTTTCCTCTTTCTGCTGTTTGTGTTGCTGTATACTTGGGATATATGTATGTGATAATGTGTTTTATAACTAGGTAAGTTATCTATTTCCGCAGCATTTTGACTTCTAGGAAACCTAATTGGTGTGCCATTAAGTGCTAGTTCCACTTCAAACAAATAGAGCTAACTCTTCCAGTATGCATCATTAATGCCTGCATAGCACACAAAATCATTCTCCATGAGGAAAGACAGATGGCTCCTTTATGTTTTTAATATTGCACACACTTAAATCTTGCACTTGCTCTTTTATTCAATAAAATCTTTTGTCTCCTCTGCAGTAAGATGTATTCCAGCCTTTGTGGCCTCACAACTTATTAGATAAATAATTACTGAATTCCCTTCTAACACCAAAGGCACAGATATTCTATAGATACAGATGGGACTGGAGTGTGTTTATGAAACTGATAGAATGTGCTTAATCGGTAGGTTTCCAAAATGACCTTCAGAGATATAAAGAACTACCTTCAGATATCTCAGCCAGCAGCCTAACTTCCCTATGAAGAAAATGGAGATGGATAGAGTATTTCTAGATGACAAATGACAGAAGGAAATGGAGTAAGGTGCCCTAAATATTTTTTTGGGAAGAAGCCTACCTCTGCCAAGGTAGGCTCTGATTAGATACGATCCTTAGGAAAACTACTTCATCAGTGTGAGCTCCTAACAAATACAGACTGAGCCCTGCCCCATTGCTTCTCCTCCCCCAGGTAGGCTGTGTCACAGGAGAGAATATCTTGCCAAGAGATTTGGTGCTAAGAAGCCTTCAGTCACAAGAGGGACCAGGGTACATCATTGTCCAGTGCTGGCCTTCCTGCAGTTCAAGGTCACCCAGGCACCTGCACAGTCCCTGTCTCAGGGATCTTCCTGCTCCTCACTGGTGGCCAGGACAGAGTGCATGGAAGTGATGAGCAGGACCAGCATCCACTCTTGCATAGCTTGCACACAGGGCTGATGTAAAGGCCTCCGCCATAGATTAGAAAATTATGCCATACATCTCTTTTCTCTCCTCGAAGAATCAGAGGGTTTCCAGCCACATTCCAATGTGGTTTTTAGGACCTGGGAGAAAGTCTGTTCAAATATTCTCACATTTGTTTGGGCCAGTCTTGCTGAACAGGGGGGTTGCTCATAGGATCTATTTTTACCTGATGATTCTGTGATATAACTGAAAATTGGACTTTTGTGGAATGGAAGTGGATCCATGGATCCAAGGGAAGGTTCACCTATCTTGAGGCAATGCCTGGCTATTTCTGAGTCATTTTGTGTGATGTGTCAAGAGCGGGAGCAATGTGGGAAAGGCAAGGTGAAACTCCTAAAAGGCATGGAATTAGCCATATGGTCTGAACTAGTTAAGATCTTTGGAGAGTCAGCAAAGGCAGAATAAGAGATTCCTCCTCACCATGCTCTGATCTCAGGAGAGATAGTCCCTCCAGATCTACCTGTCTCTCCCCTGTGATTTTTTTAGGGTCACAGGTGATTCGTTCCACAAGACAACTAATTTTTTTTTGTTGTTGACATTGGCAGCAGAAGTCATCTGAGATAGATCTTCCCCTATACCTCCTGGTAGCTGATTTCCTGTGTTTGTGCCTGCCATCCACTGTAGCTCCTGAACAGGGCAACTCCTGAACTGCTTTCTCACAGTGAGATTTTAGATAAAAAAGATCTGCCCATTTGTGGAGAGAGATGATGTGTGTGTGCTTATACACGTGAAAGGAGCAAGATCTTTTTTTTTTTTTTCCAGACTTTGGGTGACCTGTTGCAGCTGAGAAGACATTCTTCAGACTGATGGAGACAGGGCATGACAAAAGATGAGTATTCCTGAAATCAAAAAAAAAAAAAAAAAAAGCAAAAGAAAGAAAAGAAAGGATGGAGCTCATTGGTATCATAAATGAACAATCAGAAAGTGAAGTTGCTCACCACTCCACAGGGAGCAAAAGAGTCTCGTTAGGAAAGTCTTGTGCAACCCCTCTTTTGGGCATAGGTTTTGCTGAGGGACAAATGACTAAAAGCATAAGTGCTCTGCCAATGCCACTCACATCATGAGCAGTCCAAGTTCAGCAGTAACTAAAGGGTCTTGAGTTTCCTTGGATGTGAGTGAAATGTTATTTAGTATGAGGGCATCAAATGCTCAATCTGAGTGCTAATGCAGAATCAAAGTTTGCAGTCCAAGTGTTAACCTTGGAGGCAAAAACCTCTGATCCAAATCAAAATCTCTGCTTTCTCCTGCAAGTGTGTAACAAAGGCATAACACAAATGGGCAATTTTTAAATGTGCGAAAAGAGTGCAGTGAGTGCAGTGAGTTCACATTGCTATTTTTGCAGTAGCTTTTTTTTTTCCTGTTGTTCCAAATCCAGATGAAGAGGAAGCTCAGACCATCTGTACTTTCAGAATAACCTGGGCAACAGCTGTTTGTTTTACATCAGTGATGAACATCTTGCTCTCCTTTGGAACTTGTCATCTGTTTTTTGTTTGTTCCTTTTTTTTTTTTTTTTTTTTTTACTATCATATTCTTGCTCTACTAGGTCTGTTTTTTTTTCTCAGTTACAGAGGAGTAAATCAAGAGCAAGTCCACTGAAAGCAGTAGTGTGCTGGCATGGAGACAGCATCCCGTCAGCACAGAAGCTGTCTTTGGTCATTGCTTCCTAACATTTTCTCATAGTCTGTGGTGAGTAAGCGTTATAAAAGGCAGTGATTTTCTGTACCAGTAATTTTAACATTTACTTATGAAACATAGTCATATGGTTATATGGCTTTTGGTCATAAGGGTCCATATTGCCTTGCTTGCTTCCTCTCTACGCAAATAAGGAGCATTACATTCATTAGGAATGAAAACCAGCAGTTGCATCACACATTTGAGTTGTGCAAGAGCAGATTTCCACCATTCTCAAGGTGTTGTAGGGGTCTTCCACTGGAAGTGTTTTTGTGTAATTTATGTAAGTTAATTTGCATATGAGAGATATACAAAGATGGAAAATTCTGAAATGAAAATAGTGAAAAATGCTATTTTGCCTACGATGATATAAAAAAATCTTCTCCATCAGTTCTTAGGTTTTTGTTGTTGTTGTTGTTGTTTTTTGTCCTCTTGCTCTACAAGTAGGAGTCCAGGAAACAACAGTTTATCTTAATGTGGAGCTGTAACCACCATTTTATGCAGCACCTACCTTCTTGTCAAAAAAACAAAAACAAAACCCCAAACCTGTTTTTCATCATCTTTTCAGTCACACTCCTCAGGTTCTGTTTTATAAATATGACATTTACTTGGATTGTAAATCTAAAATTATTCTTTAGGTTATTAAATACAAAATAAATAGAAAAATAAATACAAAATAAATACAATACAGGCAAATGCAAAACTATCTCCTGACACTGCATGCTTAGGCATATCGATTATGTGTGACCAAGATGGCTTCTTATGTCAACCACTCTCAGGGCATGTCTCATCTTCCTCCCCTCCCTTCTTTTACATTTGTTTTCTCTCTTTTCCTGAAAAAATTGAAGAACTCACTATTTACAGTTTGAACATCTGTGGATGCCAATAGGTTAAGCCAGGGTGGTAACTTCCCTGCTTGAATCCAAACAGCTGGGGCTCTGCATGTAATTGCAGATGAAGGGACCTAAAAATCTTAAAATTCAGAGGAGGTTACAGTAGGATGGCTTTTTTTTTTTTTTTGACCATATTTCTAAAGTAACTCTGTGAGGAACCAGTGCTCTTAATTATCTTTACCTATTCTCATTTCTACTTGCCTGTTCTCTATTGCCTATGCCTCTTCATATGCTTTTCAATTACAGATAGAATCTCACTACTAAGCTTTGCTATTCCTCCCACCAACTAGCAGAAACTCTCCTGTGCCATGCTTGATGGCTCTTCTCAGATACGTAACTGAAGAAAGGGACCCTTTGAGGAAAAAAAAAAAGGATTCTTAACCATGTTTAACTTTTTGAATTAGATGAACAAAAGTCTTTGACCCTAAGGATGATCTCACATAGATCCCAAACAAAATAGATATTCAGGSATGCTCTTCCAAGTGTTCTTCTATACTACAGCGTTCTTGAATTTCCCTCCTAGCTCAGACTAGTCTGTGTCACATTTTATGCAAGCTGTAAACTCCAAGGGGGAAAAAACACTTAACCATACTGTCAGACTCTTACTTTAGGCTCTCAAAAATATTATACTTGCTCTGAACATTGGAGTGTATGTATGAGACTTACAGATATTGTCTGACTAAACAAATCAAACCACCAGCTACCTCATGGGAGCTCCTCAAGTAGCTTTACTTCCCTACTCTTCGAAATGCCAGCACATCTTTCAATATGATTAAAAGACTACTAGAAATGCCATCGGAGATGTGGCAATTTGAACATAGCCAAATGAATTTAGGTAAACAGGTTTTGATAACATTGCTTAATTAGATAGATTTTTTTAGTTACAAGGAATCAGAAATATTTATATAATATATCCGTTCATGAGTTAAAGGACATACACTTTTTATTATATAAATAAAAATATATATAAGTAATACAACATCATAATGTACATAATCTTTTTATATTACTATGTTACTTTAATTTCTAGACTTTAGACACCCTGAGAAATATGGTAACTCTAAAGGGAGGATGTTTTTGTGGCTAAGTGTATATTAAAACTATCCTGAATCATACTTGGAAAAACACTACTGAGATACAATGCCTTAAAATAGTAATAATCTGCATCTGAAAAAAAATATACCTCAGTGGATGTTCCATGGGTAAGTAGGTTATCTGGGAAAATACACAGCTCACAAAGGAACAGACTGTCTGGAAAAGTGTACATTGGTGGATTCTCCACAGGATATGTGTGTTATTAAATTAACTAACTTTACATAGAAATTGTATGTATCAATCACATAAAGAATCATCAAAGAAGTTGACTGTAACTAATACATTGTGCATGTAAGACTCCAACACACATGACTAAATATGTCTGTCAGTGTAGACACCACTTTTCTTCAGAGCTGGGTGTGAAGAACTGTTCCCTCTGATAACCTATACTGTATTGCTATATATGTCAGCATTAGTTTCATAACATTAAAGGAAAATGACCTTTTATTGCTGATATTTGTTCTGTTACCTACTCCTTGAGACTTGTTAGTACTTTGGATGCAACAGAGGGATTTCTTCTCTATTATTTCCACGCCTCTTGCAGATCTCGTGTCACACAACACAGCTCTGCAAGAATCTAAAGAACTAGTTTGAACCTATATTTCAACCCTTCTTTTTTTCACTTTCTTTTCACTTCGTGCTGAGTTCTCTGGCTATCACCAAGACCCAGACCCCTATTCCTGAAAGCACCTCAAGAGCCCAATGAYTGGCATTACCAAAAGCTCTTCATGCAGATTCCAGGACTCAGCATCCCTCCACGGACAAGCAGTTAAAATTCCCCTTGGGTGTCTCTAATTATAATGTACGGTTCGTTAAAAATGACAACAGAGTTCATTGAGCCAGCATTCTTGTGATTAATTGCTGCATACTCCTAATCAGTTGTTGTTATTTATACTTCTGCCTCTGTGCGGCTGATTACACTGTACATTTACACCATTCAGAGAACAGCAGAAGGGACGTGAAGGGCTTGTTTACACGGTGCAATGGAGCATGGCGCGGATATGACTGAACTAGCGGTGACCCACGCCGTACGCTGGCACTGCACAGTGCTGCTCTGTGCTAGTCTGGGTCTTGGTCTCCTAGCTAGTCTGGGTCTTGGTCTCCTAGCCACAAGGAAACAAGGCCAAGCTCATAAGCTCTGCCTCTTGGAAGGATTTATTAGACTGTATGGAGAGATGTGGAGACATCCTTTTTTCTGTTTCCACTTGCAGAGCTAGCGCTGTCTTCAGTCAGTGAGCAATCAAACACAGCTCAGTGGAGCCATTTCTCCATAAATCTGTCTGAGAGTTGTTACATGTATATTCTGCTATGCAAATATATATGCATACATATATACATACATATTTACATATATTAGATATCAAATTTCATCAACCAGAAGCTAAAGTCTTCATTTAAGCCTACCCAAAATATCTTTAAAATATCCTAGGTCCACTGACAAAACAAAGAGATTGTATTGGAGAACCTGCTGGAGAAAACTAAAAATTCTCTGAAAATCAGTTCCTGCTCATGAAAACGAGCAGAAATTTTGAGGGTGTAAAGCTCAATTGTAAGTCCATAGAAAGGCTGTAGCTTGATATCCTTTGAGTTTACATTTGTGTGTGAATGATTTGGGGGTTTTCTTATTATCTTATCTAAAGGGGTAATCAATGTGGGGAGACTCCCCAGCTTGAGACTGAGAGCTGTAATCAGATATCTGGAGAAGATGCAGAGGAGTATCTCTGAAAATAGGTCAGCCCTTACTGAGTACATTGGATGTGAGTACAAAAATTATGGCACTGAAGTGACATCTCAGATTTTCAGAGCCTTTGTGTGGGGAAACCATAAGCTCCCTATGTTGTTAGAGACCTTTCTTATCTCTTCCTCCCCTCTCTCCTC
>NW_020454539.1:1996366-2056475 GCF_003342845.1 Nothoprocta perdicaria | reverse complement strand
CCTCTCCTCTCCTCTCCTCTCCTCTCCTCTCCTCTCCTCTCCTCTTTTTCTTCTCTTGCTGCACATTTGGCTCAGCAGTTCTCCTTTTTTCCTCAGTTTCAGGCTTTTAGTTTCAGCTTAGTGTTATTTGCACAGCATTATTGCCCGGATGCTTAACCCGACTTTGGCAAGTGTCCTACTGCATGTTATATTAATAAGTGATTGGCTTGGTTTGTGGCAAGAGCAATTCCTTGCAACAACTGGTATCTATCCCACTTTTCTAGCAACTACACAGATATACTCTGTCAGTAACGTCAGGGGTCAAAATCTTTAAAAATGGAAAGGGAGGGACCACCAGCATCACTACATCCAGCCCAACAGCTTCAAACAGCCATAAATACCCATCCCAACTCCTATACCCATCCATACCCAGTCCCACACTCACAGAGTCGTTCCTAGCTCCTGATGACAAATTTACATTTTTAGACATCTGATTGGATTCCTGAAATTTTTGAGCATCCAAATGCCAGCRTCAGCATATTTAGACTTTTTAGTCAGATAGTTTTTAAAACTTTGGGCCAATCTTTTGTATAGATGCCACACAAAACCAAAAATCATGCAGATCAGGACCTTCAACTGGTCAGGCATTCATGAGACTGAAGGTGGCAGAGGACATGCCTAGACTGCAGTGTTTGTATTCTTCAATATGTTTAAAGTATGTCCCCAGTTTTCACAGGTATTTGAATTTGTCAATATAGAGACATATCTTCATAGTTTAAGTGAGATGTTTTAACTGCCAGATTTCTAAACTGAGAAGTTTCCAAAAAGCCCCTAGACAATCAAAAAACTCTATTCTTGAGCAACAACAACAAAAAAATAGTATGGGAAAATTACTTTGTCATCACATGCAATTTACATTTTACAAATGCGTCTGTGAAATTTTACAGTCATTTGCATTTCGAGTCAGCAATTAGATTTAAAAAGCCCACAACTGCAGCTGTGACAAGTACTCCGTTATGTGAAAAGCCATAAACAATCCTCTTGTCAGTAACAGCCCCGATGCAAACACTTTTTTGTATYACCTTCAACTTCTGCATCTTTGCAGCTGCTCCCATCCGTGATAAGAGATACCTGGAACACCTGAGAGAATGAAAATCTGAACAAGATTTGTATCTAATAATAAAACTTGCTCTTGTTAGTGCACTTGAGCCTTTATCCACGTTGGAGCTCCAGAAAGGCTTTTTTTGGGCACGTGAGGTGGCACGGGCTCGTTGCTGCCCTCGCTTCTGCTGCTCCCCAGGGCTTTGCTCTGTTAGACCATGGCATGGGCCATGACAGTGTCTTGGCCACCATCGTTCCCTGCACAGAGCATCTACTGTGCACCAGAGCTCCCTTCCACAGGGAGGTGCCAGACACTTGGCATGGAGAGGGCTGGCACCAGCAGCTTAGTCATTCAAGAGCTGCTCAAGTTTCCATACTGCGTGGCCTTTCTCCTTTGCTCTGCAGTATGTTTCTTTCCTGTTAAGCCCAGTGTCTCCCTGTTTTGCATGAGAGCTGTGCAGACACCATGAGCTGTGGATTCACAGCTTACCTTGGTGCCTAATGGGAGCTGATTTTCAGCAGGAACATTTGAGAAATTGAGTCCTCATACAATGCTGCGAGTGGAGTACCAAAAAAGAGAAGGAAAGGGCAGACAGTCATTTTGGAAAATGTCACCTCGTATTCAGTGGTGGGTTTTAAAACACATCTCTACATAAGGAGGAAACCTTTGGCTGTGTGAAACACTCCAGCTTTGCCTGAGCTTGCAGGGTACCGTGCACTCAGGGCAGCTGGAGGTGACAGCGATTTGCTATAGCTGAAGCGTGCCGCTCTGCTTCGTGTTTTGTTGTCGTCGACATTTTTTCCCATGGTGGTTATTAAGCAGAACATTTGTGAGCAATTTTTCTGCTTAGCTGAGCTGGTGCAAATGGGTGCTTTGGTCTGYGCGCTGTCCTGCGCCCCTCCTGCACCACTTACCCAGGCGGCTCCCGTCACGCACGTGCGATGGCCCCGGCTGCAAATCCCGAGACACTTCGGTGTTTAAAGTCTCCCCTGCAGACAACTTCATGCCAGAGTGTTAGTGTTCATATTGTAATGGAGTGTGTTAAACTTGAGCCCCAGGACTTTGCAGGAGAAATGTAGCACCTTGAAAAATATCCGTCACCTGTAGTCTGGGTTTCTCTGCACTTCAAAACCTATTCTTGTCTTATTTGCCAGTGGGGCTTCATGAAAGATAAAGAAGACTTAGTCTTTATTTCTCATCCCTGGGATTAAATGCAGGCTTTTATTACACTTTTAATTCAGAAATTCTCCTCCCCTCTATGTGCTGTTAATTCCTGTGCTAATATCACAGGGCAAGTGGATAGCATAGAGAGAAGAGACTCAGAGGCACAAAAGAAAAATGAAAACAATGAGATAAGGAAAGAGGCCACTGGCAGTGATTATTAGGGAAATATGTTCAAACACAGCAAAAGAGAGGAACAAATCAGATAAAACAAAGAGAATAGCTATAATGTATATTATTTTGTAATACATGATCCAGATGCAGCGAAAGACTAATATGATGGTCAGAGGAGAGATGTGATGATGTGACTAAAAATAGCTGAGCTTGTTTGAGCTCAGCAAAGTGAAGGTTGAGAAAGATGTGATTTCTCTCTAGAAATATATCTGAAGAGTAAATGCCAGATAGGGAAGTGCTATTTGAGCTAAAGGGCAATTTTGGCACAAGAACAAAGGGGGAAAAATCAGCCATAAATACATTCAGCCTGGAAAGCTTTCTAACCGTCTGAGCAGTGAAAAGCTGCAACCTCCTCTCAGCTGGAATCACCAGGGCAATCTCGCCACCTCAGAGCTGGARTTTGATCACTTCATGAAAAGGAGTGAATGACATGGCTGAGCTGACAAGGGACAGTGACTCTGTTCCTAATATTCATGTTCTGTTCTTGAAAAAAGCCAGTGAAACTGGAAATTAGTGCAGGATTTGGTGGCAGCCTTTTTGTTACAAAGTGCAGGTACAAGGAACTGAGTGCACTAAAAATGTCTATAGCAAGGCATCAGACCCTTCATCCAGTCAGTCCCTTGAAGCTCTTACTGTCATTTTTGTCACTAACTTTGCTATGGAAGAAGGTGGGTTTCAGTAAAAACAAATCTTGCCATACCTTTTCCCCCATGTCCRTGGGCAGCAAGTGCAATAAGGATCAGGACTTATTTTAATTTTTGTATATCTGAAAGCAATTTCTGCTCAGAACTTCCTCACTTCCTAGATGAGAGTTGCCTTATAGACCTGGGCTACTGTAGCCTGGTTCAACAAAGGCAGCACTTGGATAAGGTTTCCTTGTCCACAAAGCGTGTAATATGTTTACATTATTATCAAATAACTAATTGTTTATACTGAGCTCCAGAGATCGTTCCCACGGGGCCTTAAAAGTTAGGGCTCTAAAAGCTTCATTCTGTTTCTGGTAAAGCTGTCCCACCTAACAGAGATTATCTACACTCTGTTTTTTTGGATTTTTTTTCAAAAAGTCAAGTTTTTTCAAAAAGTCTATTGCTGCTTTTTGATGTTATTTCACTTTTTCCTGTAAGGGAACAAGCCTATGTTTTGTAGACATTTGTGGGCAAATGAAAATATAGTGGGGCTATTTGCCTCTTGGCAGTAGCAATGTACTCAATGAATCTAAACTTGCACAAATTTCTGTCCCTTATCTCTGTTGCAATTTCCGGTTTTCAATCCTCTGGTCTACTTTGCTCTTTTCCATAAATGCCTTAAGTTCTGGCTTTTTTTATGTCTTAAATTATATATAATAGAGTAAGATGGAAGTTTTCCAGCATTTTGGCTAATATTAACTTTAGGTCTTATGCAAAATGTGTTGAAACCTCCAAAAGCTTTTCTGAATACTTAAATGGGCTTTGGATCAGGACTCTTAATAGCAGTCATTTGTTTGAATCTATTCTAGTTTAATGAGTGGTTAGCAGATGTTTTTTGTACTCTTTACCTAACAGTTGATAAACCAGAATCCATGAGGAGCTGTGTACTAAATAATGGTATGATTTTACAGCCCTCCACTTGCTTTCAAAAATAGATGTATAAATCATGCACATAAACGCAAAGGATATTGACAAATTCTCTGCTATAAAAGAGGAAGCTTGATGTGTTTTATGTGAGTCTCTCAACAATAAAGTGTTACTTACCATGGGACACTGGGACAAACTACAGTTCCTTATATAAATTAGAGATCCTTTTTTCTGATCCCTGTTATGTAAGGTAAATTACATGTGTCCAGCATGAATTCCTGCATCTTTCAGAGCAGATTTTTGTTTACAGAAAAACTTTTTGCAATGACAGGAGTGTAAAGGAAAAAGCTCTTGATTTTCCAATTACTTGCTGATATTTTTAAGATACCTCCCAATTCAAACAATGTTTCTAATACCAAAAAGATACCAACTACCAGGATTTGTTCTACTCGACCTTTCTTGATATTTAGGCATCTGGTTTTCCAGCTCAAGTAATCAAGATGATAATTAAACCTACATCTTTGTGAATGTCAAAACTGTCATCTGCATTCAGAATGTTGCAGGTCTGCAAGAAATGATGATCAAGAGAAATTTAGCTTCAATGAGGTCATTAGGAAATCACTACAGCACTGGCTTAACCAAAAGATGCCTTGTCAAAGCAAATGATATCCCCAGATGTATGCTTTATTAAATGCCTGTATAGAATATCTAATCAGTGTTATTATAAAATAAGAATGCTTTAGAAATGTAATTGCTAACAAAATAATGCTCAAATTAATATGTTACAAGTATCCATTATGTTGTTTCACAATACTTTGCATTATATTGCATACACATTTATTATACAGATTATTACTTTCCTACTGAAAATGAGTATTAAATTTTTAGTAAATCCAGACTATACAGACTCTGACTGATTCCTATTAAGAGAGGAAAAGCTCAGTGGTTATTCCAAAAAAAAAAAAGTGTTAATGATGCAATATTTTCTACCTGGTAATAAGCAAATACAAAAGCACTGAGTTCACGGGAAAATATTTCTTTGGATTGTTTGCTTTTGCACTTAAAGTCAAGTCACAGTTTTCTGATTCCAGGGAGGCTGCTTATACAGCTGATTGGGTGGCTTCTCAGCCTGCTGTGAGAACAGCTCTGCTTATTTCTCACTTGCGCTCCATGTCACAAGCCAACTTTACATGCTGCAACTGCAGCTACTGGGCATCATGCAGCAGCTGTGCACACAGATCCCTCTGCATCTTGCACAAGTTTACCTGGAAGTTGATTTTGCAATGGTTGCAAGAATGAACATTCCACATTTTCTCTTGGAATTCCAAAGTGTGGGCTTTAAAGAGCACTAAGGATGATCATTTATATTTCCCTTGCATAAAGAGAGTCTACAATGACCAAGGGTCTACCCGTGCAATGTGCTGTAGGTGTCCCTGCTTGATGTCCCTGCTTGGACTAGGTGATCTCTAGAGGTCCCTTCCAACTTCAACTGTTCTGTGATACCCAGCACACCTAAATAAAATGTGCCATGTAAGATTAACCAGTTTGGGGCCCCTGTGTCCCTCTACAGTGGATGGGGGAATTTAACACCTCTAAATGGCAAACCTAACCAGGCAGCACATTCAGTCTGTAACTGTCCAGATACAAGAAATACAAAGAGGAAAAAATGGAAATGCAAAGCTTAAGGATAATTTGGTGCCTGGAAGGCACTCACAGCTGCTTGAGACTCAAAACTTTTCCATGACAGGAGGTTTCAGTTTTTAAAATGCAGCTGTCTGCAGTGCTTTTGCCCACTCTATATGACGCAGGCTAAAGCCTAGAGCACTTGTGAGATAGTCAGTCTTGGCCACATCCTAGGAGAGTCCTTGGTTGGCAAAGTCCAGCTGAGAACTTCTATCAAAATYGTCCAGCTGCTCAGCCAGGAAACCATCTCTGAAGCCACAAGGAGCCCAAGGGCCTGACTCCAAATTAGTCCCCTGGCTGCGTGCGCTGTGAGAGGCCCGAGTGCTGCTGCTGCCTGCTCGCACAATAATTTGTGCACATTAAATGTCCCTGGGACGAAAGAAAGAGGAAAAAAATGAAGATGGAAAGACCTCATTGCTAATAATTTTAAATACCTTCACATATGCCTTCATTAGTGGTTTCTGGCACTGCAAACACTTAAGAGAAGCCCTAGGCAGAAAGAAATTTGTACTAAATTACTTCTGTCCCTGTGGACTGAATGCATAACCTGGAGCAAGATTTAAGACCGGGTATAGGGAGGGACTCTTAATTGCCTGACAGTCTGAAAATTTCCCCATTTTCTACTAATTTTCAAGGGATGAAAAAATAAGATCTCTAGTGACAGTGCTGGAATTTTAGATGGAAGAAGTGTGAAGCTGCAGTCATCTGTGACTACTACAGCCTCTARTCTGTGAGACACTTTTATGGTATGGACGTAACATGGAGGATAAGGCCATARGGGCCCTGCAGAACCGATTTAAAGCCATTAGAAACCTCCCAGCGCTCAGCCCCAGATGCCCTAGTGTGTACATGTAGAAAACATCAGCACCTGGAGACAACTGTGCCACAGGAAAAAGGGAAATATATTTAAAAACAGCATTAGAATGAATAACTCAAAGCTTACTGTGAGGTATCACAGCCCCAGCACACATGCTCTTTGACTGCATGCCTCCTGACAACCAGGGTAAGAGCCAGGTAAGACATATTGTACAAACCGATACTCCCTTTATAAATATTGTACTTGCTTAAGCCTTGCCTAAAATTCAGCTAATATATATGAGAAGAATTTAAGCTCTAGGTGATTTTAAGGCAAGTAGTTATTCTTTCTATATTTTTATATATGCCTTCTCTATGTCTCTAGCTTTCAAGTGCAACAAGTGATGCTATGTGTTTGGTAAGCTGCCCAAAGGTTGCGTTTTCAGAAGAAATGTATGTCTCCACAAATTTGAGTGTCATAAGCCATATGAAACACAGAAACTGAAACATTTGGAAACGGAAATAATTTTAGCAAAATTCATTCTCTGTGTTTGGAGGAGAGTTTGAATGTACTTAAGAGAGATTCTAAATAAATAAATAAATAAATAAATAAATAAATAAAAAAGGGAGGTTTCAGGATTCCCAATGGTTTTAGTTCAATTTTCAGCTGCAGGCCATCCTTCTTCTACAAGCATTTTCGAATTTTTCACTGGGATTTCTTTGCAGGCCACATTTGCTCTCCTGACAGTTGTGACAATTGAGATTATAATACAGACATTTACAGAAATAGATTTTATGCTAGGAATCTTATTTATGTTAGGAAAACATCCAATTATTTCCAACAGGTCTTGAAGACTTTTAATAGAATGAGAGGTGCCTAAGCAATTAATCAATAATATTTAATCCATACATCAGCTCCAAAGTACACAACAAATATATCTCTGACCAGATACTCCCAATCACAAAACTAAGTCTATCAGTAAATCTCCCCAGCTGATGATTTGGGCTGGGTTGAAATAGATTTTTGGTATTGCCTGTGATTTCAGAACAGTTGATAGAACTAAATAAAAGTTTGCTAAAACCAGAGGGAGTCTTCTTTTGGCTTCAAAGGCCTTGCAATCAAATCTATTGTGCTGAATATTTTATCTATTTAAAATGTGTCAGGTATCATTAGATACTGTGAGAATTAAGTAAGTGCTTGACAGTTTGCTTTAATGCACAACACAGCATTTAGGTTTACAGAGCTTGCCTTATAAATATCCTTTTGGTTTTATATATATATTTTTGAGATATCTTTTTGTTTTTGAGAAAGGAGATTGCTATAATACTATCAAGATGACCATAAAACCTCCTACTGGAATTTATCAGTGTCCTAACTCCTTTAAAATAACGTAGAAATAGCTATAATAGAAAGTATAATGAACAGAGTTTGCATTCCTGACACAATTAGCATAGTTTAAAAAGTGGGAGACGGGACTTATTTGTTAATGAAATAAATAAACAGGACATCACTGTCTCATTTGAATATCCAAAGCTCCTTTGACTCCTAGACTTGTAGAGATTATTTAATTTAAGATAAACTTTCTGCTCTTAACAGGTTATGCCCCAACCTGAATGAAGGAGTCATATACGAAGGAGTCCATATGAAGGAGAAGGAGGTGATCAGGAGTAGTCAGCATGTATTCACCAAGGGGAAGATATGTCTGACAAACCTAATAGTCTTCTAYGATGGGATGACTAGCTGGCTGGACGAGGGGAGAGCCATGGATGTTGTCTACCTTGACTTCAGCAAGGCTTTCGACACCATCTCCCATGATATCCTCATAGGGAAGCTCCAAGAGAGTGGTCTGGACAAGTGCACAGGGAGGTGGATTGAGAACTGCCTGGATGGCAGAGCTCAAGGGGTGGTGATAAATGGGACTGAGTCCAGTYAGGGGCTTGTGGCCAGTGGTGTCCCACAGGACCCAGTAGAGGGCCTGGTGCTGTTCAACTTGTTTATCAATGACTTGGATGAGGGCTCAGAGGACACACTGAGCTAGTTTGTGGACGATACCAAGCTGGGTGGAGTGGCCGACACTCCGGAGGGCTGTGCTGCCATCCAGAGGGACCTGGACAGGCTGGAGAGTTGGGCAGAGAGGAACCTCATGAGGTTCAACAAGGACAAGTGCAGGGTCCTGCACCTGGGGAGGAATAACCCCAGGCACCAGGACAGATTAGGGGTTGACCTGCTGGAAAGCACCTCCACGGAGAGGGACCTGGGAGTCCTGGTTGACACSAAGTTAACCATGAGTGAGCAGTGTGCCCTCGTGGCCAAGAAGGCCAATGGGATCCTGGCCTGCATCAGGAGGAGTGTTGCCAGCAGGTCAAGGAAGGGAATCCTGCCGCTCTGCTCAGCTCTGGTGAGGCCGCACCTGGAGTATTGGGTGCCGTTCTGGGCTCCCCAGGACAAGAGGGACGTGGAGCTTCTAGAGAGGGTCCAGCGGAGAGCAATTAAGATGATTAAGGGAATGGAACATCTCTCGTATGAAGAGAGACTGAATGAGTTGGGCCTGTTTAGCTTGGAGAAGGCTGAGAGTGGATCTGATTAACATGGGTAAGTACATGAAGGGGGAATGTAGGGAGGAAGGGGCCAAGCTCTTCTCAGTGGTGGCCAGTGACAGCACATGGGGTAATAGGTGTAAGTTGAAACACAGGCAGTTCCATCTCCAGGTGAGGAAGAACTTCTTTCCTGTGAGGGTGACAGAGCCCTGGAACAGGCTGCCCAGGGGGGCTGTGGAGTATCCTTCTCTGGAGGACTTCCAAATCTGCCTGGATGCCGCCCTGTGCCACRTGCTCTGGGTGTCCCTGCTGGAGCAGGGGGGTTGGACTAGATGATCTCTAGAGGTCCCTTCCAACCTCAACCATTCATTCTGAAGGCAGGTTGGTTTACAAATAAGAAACTTACCAAGTCAGTGGATGTAATTTTTCCCTTTCCTTCCTCTATGACAGAAAACACTAGGCCATATGGCASGTTCAGGCTTAAGAAATCCAGTTTCTCTTGTGAATCAATTTGAAAATATTTTCATCTAATTTTTTTCAAAATTGTGTATGTCATTACATGAGATTTAAAAGTTACATAAACAGTAAAGTTTAGCCAAATATACAGTCGTCATTCCCCTTGCATCCCCAGAAAACAAACTGGAAAGTAAGCAATTAATCTTTAAATCCTTTTTAATAAATGAATATTAATTCATCGATATTTTCATAAAGCATCTCTTCATCATTCCATTTTACTGTCCTTCTTTTTCTTCCACTGCCRAAGAATACCAAAAATACAGAAATATGCCTTAAGCAAAAAGGACTGGATTTTAGTATATCTTTACAATGGGATGAAATCAACTTAAGAGTTAAACCACCACCATATTTCTACTGTTTATTGACCCTTAGGGCTATAACACAAGATAATTCTGGTTTTCTTTAATGCCTTTTACAAACAAATGATGTGTAAATGTTATTTATAGTAGTGAGAGTTAGAAATTAGTTAATTAGCTATGAAATACATTACTCTGGTGCAATTTGGTTGGAATTGCCATTTTTAGTCTTAAAGCCACCTATAGTTAAAATCATACACTGCAGTTAGCACAAAGTGACAAGAGCCGGAAAATGAGAGGTCAAGGCAAACACTATTCTTAACACATGGTTGTATGTCCATCTGTGTGTAAGAAGTGATGTGAGGACCAGAGGAAGGGAATTGGCAAAAAAGGCACAAAAAAATGTGTGTTAAGGATGGAGTGTTAACCTTAAGTGAGAATTTCCCAGCTTTTTTCAAGTCAAACCCCTGCATGAATCTGCTCCAGTTTCAATCTGTCTGTGTCCCATGGAACTTGGCTAGACTTGTGGGAATGAAGCCTGGTGAAAAAGTTGAAATGTCCAACTGCCTATTTTTGACAAAGAGAGGAGAAGGTAGTGGTGTAAAATACTACTTTGTGAAAGGGGATGCAGTAACATGTCTCCCTCCAGTTGTGCAAAGGAGAGACAGGGGAACATCTATAGACACCCTGTTTATTTTCCCTCCCAATCCTGGTTCCTGAAAATGCCTAGTTCTTCTTTATGCAGGCAGGGCTATATTTTTTCCCACCTTCTTGAAAATCCCAACTGAAGTCACTGATGATTTCAATAGGATTCAGAATACACATTTCTATCACAAATAAAATAGTCYTTTTCTTTTTCTTCTTCATGCTTGACCACAGGATTCCAGGAGGCAGGACTTTAAGAAAAGTGAGAACTGTGATTAAACCATGACTGTGAGACCACTGTCTTCTTGAATCCTATTTTCAGCACAGTCGTTCAAAGCGCTTGCTGAAAGACTTGCTCCAAGATCATTTTATTAAAGTAATTTTTCTGAACAAAAGGTACAAGTTTTTAATGTCAATTTTTTAAAAGTCAGATTTTTAAAATTGTATTTCAATATCAGGAAAAAAAAAGCTTGAGAAGGCTTTTAACAATTTTACTAAATATGTACTTAGAGAGGGGGTTAATTGTTTAACTACTTTGTTTGCAATGATGACAATGTGCTCTGTAATTCCTTCACAGTTTGAATAGGTATTAGCAAGCTGTCATATATTACGATTTACCAACAGGACCTAATTCTGAGGAGCTTTCAAAAAAAACATTTTTTTTTTTCCTGCCCCAGCCATAAGGATTATTTTGAAGCTCTTCATCCTGCACCATTATTTGCAGATGCGGTGCTTGCAAACGGCAGTCGCGGGTGCTTTGCACCAGCGCCAGCGATGCAGCAGGACTGCAGTGCGGGTCCTGCACGTGTGGACACCTTGGGTTACCGTGAACACTCCCGGCTGGGCATCACACCACAGCTTTGCTGCAAGTCAACCCAGCGCGGAGCGCGCTGCTGTTCACGGGGCAGCCCCAAGGCTGGAATTACAAACTTGCAACCCAAGATTTTCTATGCTGAGTTTCAGCCCAGAGCCAAGTTTCACAGTTCAGTTGCAAATAGTTGGGGGTGGAAAGGACGGACTGTACCCTGCAGCAGCACCAGTATCAGAGCTTTCCTCACAGAMAAACCAGGTGTATTGAGAACACAGGTCATTACAGAGCCAAGGCAGCTGTTTCAGTTTCACTCTGTTTGATTTTTATTTTCTTTTTTCTTTTCTTTTTTTTTTTTTTGGTAGATGCCATCTACACATTTTTCTCTYATAGATGTCTCTGGCATTCAAAGCTCTCTATCTGCCAAAAGTTCCCATTGATTTCCACAGGAATTCAATATGCAGAGAACTGGCAGGGCTACACCTGACATTATTATCTTTTTAGATCTATTTTATGCTACTGTATCTGTTGTTATTTGTGAATGTACATGGTAGAAATACTCTTTACAAAAAATATATCTTATTTTCTTTAGAAAGGTTCAGTTTTGATAAATAACAAATTAAGTATTACAGATTTGAAATTGGCATACCTTGACAACTACAATCTACTAGGCTGAAAAAGTTAGAATCCTGGCATGGGAATGACCTGGAATGAAAACAAAACTGGCCACACRCACATGAAGATGTTTGAACATAATTAATGCTGGAACAAGACATACTGTTTGGTATCTTTTGTGATCTGTGACTKCAGCATACTAGTTTTGTAAGTGTAYGTGTATATACTGTAAGTATATAAATAAAATATGAAAATGCTCTGTTAGTGAATCAAAGTTTTTGAAGTGCTCTATTTGCTCAATTCTAGAGAATAAAAAGTTGTAACACCACAGAAACAAAAAGTATGACATAGCATGCGGTCACGATAGCAAGCACAGAAAAGAAAAATATTGAGAAAATATACTTATATATGCATATTATGCAAACATATTTTACATTAACATACAATGTTATAAGAATGTTAAATGATGTGGATGCATGTTTAAAAAAGACTACATCTAGGTGGTTTCACGTTGAAGTAGCAAATAACCTGAGACATCTTCTATGCTTTCACTGGAGTAACAATCTTTAAATCTATAGCAGATGTAGAACACATTGACACTAGTTGAATTCTCAGCTAAATTACACTAAAAATGTGCTGTTCTCTTTCAAAATGACATGGCAGCTGGAGTCAGTCCAAGGGAAGGAAAATGTGCTGCACATTTACAGTACTTACAAAAGATTCTTTTCACTGTTGTTGGACACTTAAAATGCTTGTTTGAAATATTATGAACATGTATGTGTCTCCAGAGACCYAGCGCAACACTCCTATGATCAGCTTACTTACTGCAGAAGAGAAAGCAAGAGATCACTAAAAAATGATGCCCGTTCATGACTAGGAAAGAACCTATTACCACATATATAAAACCAAAAATTTTAGCAAAGAAAAACAAATTTGGCTTGATGAAATTACAGTCGATGGACCTGCAATGCAAATGACTTACTTTAAAATCAACAGTGGAGCTCTACTGTTTTATGATTAGCATGTATGGCAGCATTTACAAACAATGTACTAAATACTGACTATATACACATTACATCTCTTTGAAAATTTCTATGACAATCAAGGTTTTGTAGTGATAATATACAACACTTACTTTCTCAAGGCTTGTTCTTGGGTCGACACCTGCCTTTCAGTGTAAAAAGTTCCTTTGAAGTGCATTCTATGATAAATTGTCCATAACCTCAGAGTGAACATGTGCATGTATGTGTGCATATATATACACTTTCATTGCCATTGTGTGCTTATATATGCACACAAATCTGTGCTATATGTATCCACACATACATGAATCTTCTCTACATAGTAAAAGTTCATATATATATATATTTTTATATATAAATATATATAAACTCTGCAGGCAAATAGTACTTCACTTGTAATTGAAGTCCTTTAAAAAAGTTGAGTCACTCAGTTAACATAGTATAGCCAGTAAATTAAGTTGAAAAGAGAAAATGTGAACGGAAACACCATTCTTGACCATCTGTCGATGGCATTSACATCTGTTAGATCAGGGATTTTTATTTTCAGTTGCGAAGACCTTCTTCGTAAGTGGGTCCTCTTGCTGTGGGTGCCTGTTCTTTCTGATGAACGCCTTCCCAGGCTTTCACGATGTGAGCTGTGTTTTCTGTACTGGATTCCTGAGCTGTCAAAGGATATTGTTGAATTTCTGGCATCAGTGACACTGGTTGTGACCTCATTGCTTGCCACCTCATTGTGGATTTCAAGCGATGTTAGCAAAATATTTCCATGGGTGTCCACCTAGGGGCCAAGAATAGAAACAGACATTATTTTAGAAGATTTGACACTCACCAGCAAAACTTGAGCTTATCTAAATTTCAGAAAAACAWCTATTTTAAGAAAGCATGTATTCACTTTAAACACATGATAACCTTATAAAAATGAGACTACTCAGCTGCTTCAAAGTGAGTAAGTATTCAAATACTTTTACAGATAGGATTGCAGTTATACTACCAGCACACAGTACAAAAACACATTAGACATAACCAAGCAATTCCTCTCCCTCTAAACCAGACACGTTTTAAAGGATGGTACAATTTCTACATGGCTGGTGGGGGACAGTGATGGTAAGGCACGGAATGTAATTGACAGCTCTTCTACATTAGGAAATTAAATTAAACCAGAATAGGGKTTTTTGTTTGTTTGTTTGTTTGTTTTTCYTTCCAGGATTTCAAAGCAGATGAACTAAGTGCATATAACGTTTGATAAAATCACAGAAACTCTTCTGCCCTGCTGAACATTTTGATTTGGGGAATCCACTGAGTTTGTTCATAACTTTTCTGTTACGCTTTTCATTCCAGAGAGTTTTGTGATCATGGTAATGCATAACTGCAGGGTCTTTACACTTGAATGAGTGACCATGACCATAAAGAGCAATGAACTACAATACAGAAGAAAGCTGCTGAACTGAATTGGTAGCACTCTTCCCTTCAAACTTGGTATCCAACAGGAGGTGAGCACAGCACTGGAGGGCAATGTACTGATGTTCTGAGTAAACACAAGGAAGCTCCTGATCWTTTGGAGACCTTAAGAAATTCAGGGCAGGCTCCCTGATCCCTCTGGGTGTCAGTGCAGTAGGAGCAGCCAAGTTTTGGGCATGACTCCTTCAATCCTGAAGTCCAGTCTCAGTGAGCAGCACTGACAGAACATCTCAAATGAGGACATGTCCATCAATACTGGATAACTTCAGCGGTGGGGAGCCACATGTCTTTGTACCWTCTCTCCACCGGAGGACAGGCAGAGCACAAAACTGGTGCAGAGAGCAGCTCCACCTTTCCTGCATGAAAATAACTGATAAATTTACGTTTATTTTACAATTAATAATTGGCTGAGTATTTTTGACCAGTTAACGAGCGTCTGACTGTTCAAATGAACTCAGTCCCCTACGTCAGAAACAGACTGTGAACCACGGGATACAGGATAATTTTCAGTTCTACTCATACAATTTATCAGTAATTTATTCTGCACTTTTGTTCCTTAACACTTTTTTTTCTAACCTGCTCTGTGTTGAGTTAAATATCTCATGCTAGAAGCATCTGTATAAAAGTGGTTGAGAAAACAGACTTTTACCATGGCTTTAAGTTGGTACAGTGATCTGACAGCAGTTCCTTTACAAGCTTTACAAGCTTTACACATTGGGAGTATTCAAATATATGTGTAGACATACATAGCTATTCATGTTTTTTTCAGCCCCACTATTACGATAGCGTACCACTAATGCCAAAATGCATATAAATGGTGTAAGTATATATAAGGCTATGAACAAAAAGCAAGCAAGTAGAGAAAAAAGAAAAACTTAAGTGTTGCAGGCAGCTGTATGTTATACTGCTGAGTGCCTATCAATAAAAAAAAAAAAAAAATGTGGACCAAAATAATGAGATTAAGAAACCTCAGGAGTTATTAAGCAGAATTTATTTTCCCCACTGTAGAAACCCATCGGGTACAGAAGTATGGGCCTGAAGTTCATAAAAATGAGTTCATGCTTTTGAGCAGGATCTGCAACCAGGGAATACACAGAGCTATAAAACACAGCCTTGGGTACCATCATTGCTTACAGTGGTCTCTGAAAAGAACTGATTAAATAAATGATTCATTCTGTTTTTGTTTTTTTTTTTTTTTAGTTGGTACAAATTATGATCAGACTTTGTAGCATCATTGTGTAAAACATCTCTAAGATGAGTGGTTTTCTTTATGAAGCTTAGAACTAATTCTCTCATGCAAGCCTCCGCAGCATCACATGTCACATCCTTTCCTTTCTCCTCTTAAGCTCTGAGAACTGTAACATCATTTTCCTTTACCTTATTCAGAATACTGGCAAAGACCATTTTACTGTGCTACTGCTCTGACAGTATTAGTTGCTCTTTGCAGGTCTCTACACCCTTTCCTTCCATCCCTATAGATGCCATCTGCTTATTTCCTGGGGACTTCCTGATGTCTCCTGATTCTGCCTGCCACCGATACATATAAAGGCATTAGCCTGTCCATGAGTACTTTGTACTTCTATATGAGCACTGGATTTCTGAGAGGTGTCAGCTGAAAGCCTGCACTCTGGAGGTGGGGAAACCTACGCAGCCACAGTTCTCCTGTCCCATGAAAGTATATTATCTTGATTTCASTTATTTAATCATGCTTCATAGCCCACTTTACCTTATCTGCCAACATTATATGCCATCCCACTCTAATTTCTGCCTCTGATCTCTCATTGTACAAGCGATACTGCCAGTTTTCATTGCTAGTCACTGCATCTATAAATCAAGCCTGAAAGGTGACCAAGAAAGTTGCAGTGATTGTGCAAGTGCTCTGTTTGAACAAAACATTATGTCCTATGAGCTTGCATGACAGCATACACTTTCTCAAAATGACACATTAAATGTATTTGGAAATAAACATTTGAAAATATATTTCCTTATTAACAGACTGAGAGACTAGCATGCCAAATTCAAGGAAGAAGCAGACGGAGAGAAGATGTCTGCAGAAACTGAAATGAGGCTTCTGGTCCRGAGATATTCTTGAGGCCTGTTCCTGCAAATTATATTCATTTCTTCTGAGGCTTTGGACAAACCACCTAAACTCCTGACAAAATGAGAGCAATGCACAGTAATGCTTTGTGGCAGTCTTAAGGTGATGTTGTGARGTATGAATAGTTAATGTATGCAACATGTTAAAAAGTATTTGTACATAAGCATGACTTCTGAACGATTTAAGCAATGATTTAAATGACTTTGAAAAGCAGACATCAGCTCCCTCACTGAATAAAAGAAAGAAACAGATACTGGCAGGGCATCCTGTGCAAGTGGATGCATGTTTGCCTGAAGGTACAAGCAAAACCCTCCATGAGTGAAAATGAGTGCAGTGGCTTTGGGCAAGCCGTACAGTTATTCCAGGTACATATTAAGAAAACTCGCTGACCTATGATTATGAACAGAATCTACAATAAAACTGAAGTTTCAATCATTCTGAGCCTTAGAATGTAATCTTATGATCTGATTCAAAAATACCATTGCTAGTGCATTGGAAATTCTCCCCAAAACATTAATGCTGAGCCTTGTTCTTGAAACTTTTCAAAAGCTGGAGGTGACAGTCTGTATTTAGCTGCCTTCCTCTCRTGCCGAGATGCTCCTTTATCCTAAKGATTTCCTTGTCATGTGTTCTCTGCTGTCCCTGGGCCTCCATGCGAGCTCCTTTCTGCCTCTCCGAGTGTGGCTCCACCTGAACCCATTCACTGCCCTGCTCCCRGCAGCTGGGCTCCACTGCTCACAATCCCTTCACTTTCCTGACACAACCCAGGGTTGGTTGTTTCCATGGAGTGCTTCCCAGCAAGCTCAGCAGAGCAGATGGAGACAGCTGAGCACCAAATCATTAATTAATTCCCTGAATCAGCCCAGACCTAAATATGCAAAAATGGTGCTCACTTCAGAATCCATTTTAATCAAACCTCATTCCTTCCACCTCTGCATAGCTGTAGCTCCTGCACTGGTCTGAAATGGCTGGTTTTCATGTAATTCCAACTAGAAGCTGAAAAGCACGAAACACTGGTAGACATTTTACATACATAGAAACAAGTTCATTTTTGAAAGTCTTCCATTTCCAAACCAGACATGCCACAAACAAACAAACAAACCCAAACACTCCAGACATCTAGCATCATCACAGAAAAATTGGTCACTTATCTAACTGAAGCTAAAAAAGGTGGATCTACAAGATGCTCACAAAGAAACTCTGGCTTTGCTCTTCGAAAAACAGGACTTCACCAATTTGCTCAACTCTATGCTCTAATGGGAGTTTATACTGTAGATCTGAAACTTCGACAGCCTTTTTACTCCTGGAAAGCCTCACTTCTACTCTTTAATTATAAATAAAAAGAAACTGTCTTATTTAGTTGTTAAGTATTATGTATTTATAGAAATAAAAGAGCTGCGATTGAATACCATTCTGTAATCAAGAGAGAGAGTCTTGGAAAACTTCAGTTTTAATGTCWGTTTGAAAACACTTTATTATTTATTATTTTACAATTAAATTTTTTTTTGATAAATCTTTCACTCTGTACTATAAGAAGAGAAAGAAACTATTTTGCTCAGACCTCATAGGTATGTTTACGAGTTCATCAATCCCAAATTTTTAAATACCATGTAAACACTTTTCATCATATGAAATAATATAAATGCAAATAGCAGCTTTCAAGAACAGCATGAAAGGCTGCCTCTCTAGGTAGTTTTGCATTATTTTACAACAAAATTATTATGCAAGTACCTTATCCTGCAAAATAAATATTTTTAAAAAATTATTATAAAAAGGAAACTATTTCAGAAGGAAATTGTAATCTGTACTCCTGCTATTTCAAAGTTGTGCAAGGGATAAACTAGTTCACAGCAGTTCTGATCTGACATGGAAATGGCTTTCCAAATATATAACAGTAAGCAATTGGGCACTAAGTGATATCTGTGCCTAAAGCAAAATGCATTGACCATATTACTTACTAATTTTTTTAAATAATCCAGAACTTCAGGTATGACGAACAACATGATATTGGAAAATATTCTCTATACTGACTCTGAAAATTGATACTTCTCCCATTACCATCTTAATCTAATTGTGTATATTAATTAATAAGCACAAAGGAATGAAAGAATTAAGCTACTATCCACAGAATCATAAAATCACAGAATGCTTAAGGTTGGAAGGGACCTATTGAGAACATCTAGTGCAACCTCTCCCCCCCTACACACACAGGGTCACCTAGAGCACGGGGCACAGGGCGGCATCCAGGCGGGTTTTAAAGATCTCCAGAGAAGGAGAACCCACAACCTCTCTGGGCAGCCTGTTCCAGGGCTCTGTCACCCTCACTGTTAAGAAATTTTTCCTTAAGTTCCTGTGGAGCTTTTGGTGCTTGTTTGTGGCCATTTCCTCTAGTCCTATCACTGYCCACCACTGAAAAGAGGCTGCCCCATTCTCCTCACTCCTTCCTTTGAGGTATTTATACACGCTGATCAGGTCCCCCCTCAGCCTTCTCTTCTCCAGGCTGAACAGGCCCAGCTCTCTCAGCCTTTGCTCACAGGGCAGATGTTCCAGGCCCCTGATCATCCTCGTAGCCCTGCGCTGGACTCTCTCCAGCAGCTCCACATCTCTCTTGTACTGGGGAGCCCAGAACTGGACACAGTCTCCAGATGTGGCCTTACCARGGCTGTGCAGAAGAGGATGATCACCTCCCTCGACCTGCTGGAGATGCTCTTCTTAATGCACCCTGGGATCCCGTTGGCCTTCTTGGTCACCAGGGCACACTGCTGCCTCATGGTCATCTTGTCATCCACCACGATGCCCCAGGTCCCTCTCTGCGGGCTGCTCTCCAGCAGGTCAGTCCCCAGCCTGTACTGGTGGATGGGGTTATTCCTCACAAGGTGCAGGACCTTGCACTTGTCTTTGTTCAGCCTCATGCCCTTCCTCTCTGCCCAGATGTCCAGTCTRTCTACATTCCTCTGGATGGTGGCGCAGCCCTCTGGGGTATCAGCTATTCGTCAGCAAACTTGCTGAGGGAGCACTCCATTCCTTCATCCRGGTCATTGATGAATAAGTTAAACAGGACTGGATCGAGGACTGACTGAACTGGACTCTGCACCACTGATCACCACTCTCTAAGCTCTGCCATCGAGCCAGTTCTCAATCCACTTCACTGTCCACTCATCTAAACCACACTTTCAGAGTTTGTCGGAGAGGATGCTGTGAGGGACAGTGTCAAAAGCCTTACTGAAGTCCAGATAGATGACATCCTCTGCTCTCCCTTCATCTACTCAGCCAGTCATTCCATCACAGAAGGCTATCAGGTTAGTGAAGCATGATTTCCCCTAGGTGAATCCATGCTGACTATTCCTGAGTGCCTTTTTGTCCTCCATGCACTTGGAGACAGCAGCCAGGATGAGTTGCTCCATTAGTCTTCCAGCGATGGAGGTAAGGCTCACTGGCCTTTAGTTGTCCGGGTCCTCCTTCTTGCTCTTTTTGAAGACTGGTTTGACATTGGCTTTCTTCCAGTCCTCYGGCACCTCTCCCGTTCTCCAGGACCTTTCGAAGATGATGGTGAGTGGTTTAGCAATAACATCCACCAGCTCCTGCAGCACTCTGAGGTGCATCCCATCAGGGCCCATGGATTTCTGGGTATCAAGATTACCTAAGTGTTCTCTGACCCAATCTTCCTTTACCCAGGGCAAGTCTTCCTCTCTCCAGGCTTCTTCCCCCGTCCCTAGCRTCTGGGATTCCAGAGGGCTGCCCTCGGTAAACACTGAAGCAAAAAAGGCATTCAGCAATTCCACTTTTTCTGTGTCTTCTGTAGCCAGGCAACCCACCCCATTCACCAGTGGACTCACATTCTCCCTAATGTTTCTTTGCCACAGATATAACTGAAGAAGCTCTTTTTTTTTTTTGTCTTTAACATCCCTTGCCAGCTTTAATTCCAAATATGCCTTCACCTGCCTTGTCACATCCCTGCATTCCCTGACAACATTCCTATATTCCCCTCAAGGGACCTGTGCCTTTTTCCACACTCTGTATGCCTTCTTCTCTTCGAATTTTGCAAGGATCACTTTGTTCATTGATGCAGGCCTCCTGCCCCCCCGGCCTGACTTACTTATAGGGATGTACCGATCCTGAGTGTGGAAGAAATACAGCTTGAAAATTAACCAGCTCTCTCGGGCCTCCCTTCCTTCTAGAGCCCTAGCCCATGGGATTCTCCCAAACAGGTCTCTGAAGAGGCCAAAGTTGGCCTTCCTGAAGTCCATGGTTGCAAGGCTACTTACAGCCCTGCTTTCTCCTTGCTGGATCCTGAACTCCATCAACTCATGAGCACTGCAGCAAGGCTGGCTCCCACCTTCAGATCTCCAATGAGTCCCTCTCTGTTTGTTAGTATGAGGTCCAGTAGCCCACCTCTCCTCATTGGCACTTCCACAACCTGTGCCAAAAAGTCATCATCAGTGCTCTGCAGGAACCTCCAGGTCTGTTTGTGCCTCACTGTGTTGTCTTTCCAGCTGATATCAGGGTGGCTGAAGTCTCCCATGAGAACCAGGGTCTCTGGCAGTGAGCCAATTTCYAGCTGTCTGTAGAAGACCTCATCAACTTCCTCATCCCGGTCAGACAGACTGTAGCAAATGCCTACCACGTTAGCCTGCCCTCTGATTCTTACCCACAAACTCTCAACTTGCTTATCATTCACCCCCAGGCGGAGCTCCATGCATTCCACTTGCTCTCTCAGAAACAGAGCAGCTCCACCACCTCACCTTCCCAGCCTGTCCTTCCTAAAAAGTACATAGCCTTCCATGAAAGCCAGTGGGAGCTCACATGGCCAGCTCCAGTCATGAGAGCTATCCCACCATATTAGCCCAGTAGAACCTAGGGCAGCCAGCAGAAGCAGAAAGATGTAAAGATACTGAAAATAAAGAAAATCATAGAGAACTGCATATTAATATTACTCATAACAACCTTGATGAAGAAAAKGAAATAAATGTATGGTCCTCCTTAGTCCAGTATTTCATATCATCTGTGAATTCATGCAATCTGTGGATTGTACTATGAATTGTACGTACAGAATCTTTCTTACAGCATGTGGATTGGCACCATTCATACTCGCGCAATGCTGCTTCAGATCAAAATAAGTACACATATGACTCTCCAGCGCACACTGAATGCCCCCATCAAAAATGATGCAGAACTAGATTTCTTCCCACAGGAGCTGTGTTTGTCGCCCTCAGAGATATTTCCCAAAACTTAGCACCTACTCATCATACTCATGTTTCAAAAATATCCCACTGTGCAAAACAGCACCAAGAAAAGTATCCAGAAAAGATGAAGATGCACAGGAGAATACTGCCAGCTTTGCTATTCTCATATTTCTCARTTTAAATGAATGAAAATTCTACCCAGCACCCAAGATATTCATTCTCAGAATAAAATCCCACTTGCGAGAATCACTGCTATAATTAACAATTCTTTAAAAGCACTAAGTAGATGTAAGTGGCCTGGGCCTCTAATCTAAGTAAGGCCTGATGGGAACATTCTGCTTTAGCCAACAGTGGGAGGTGGGAGTTTGAACTGGGGATCACCAGAGCGAAAAAAAAAAAAAAAAAAAAAAAAAAAAAGGCAGTATTGCTGAACTAGAAGGGCCTTTTTACAGAGAGTTATATATTATTTCTGCTCAAAGGAAGCTCTTCCCACATGTCTGGCAGCCACAGGGGTTTGAAGCTTGAGTGAGCCTGTGTGATAGTTACCCTCCTGATTGATACCCTGGGGCTGAACTCTTGGTCCCACCRAACGGAAAACATAAATTGCCACAGCTTGAACTAAGGAACAGTATTTTTAGCAGGGGAGTGTAACAAATCATAACCTCTGTGGACTGGCCCAGAAGGAGCAATGCCCAAAACACATGCTCACCAGCTGATTTGCCAGAAGCCTCCACCACAAGAGTGAACAACAAGTGAGAGCAGAACTGCCTTAGAGCTCTCTCATGCTGATTTAGTTGTAAATTAGGCTGTATCTGAGCCTTATTTAAAAACCACAATTTATGTAACAAATCTGAAAGTATCTGAAAGTAAACCAGGGTTTACTGGAATATACTAGAAAACCTCAGAGAGGAGTACTATTTAAAGTGTGTTATCCAAAATAAAACAGGATCAAAAGGAGTCAAAAGAAGAAATGGCTCTGTGTGAAATTTTCTTTATAGTCCGCTGCTGATCCATGGATGAGTCACTTGCAAAGGTTCTGTTGGGTTTCATCTCATCACCCGCTTTGAATCTTCTGAAACCGTTCACTGAGATTCGAGTTACTCAGACATGTCTCTGTCACCCTTCTGCAGGGTCACACAGGAGAAAACATGGCATGACTCTCCTTTCCCTTTCACTTTTCTTTGCCGTTTCAGCAGTGTGGGACCCTGGGCCACGCTGGTTCGCATGGGTCCTTGCGCCAGTGGCCATTGCGCGCGTTGGCTCCACCGGAGAGGCAGGGCCGGGCACTAGGCCGCACAGGGTGGCGGGGACGCCACCGGGCAGCTCGGCGGCAGATGAAGGAGCCCGCCGTGTCACAGCATGTCTGTCTCAGCAACTGCCCGACAGCAGCGCTGCGGAGACTCTTGTTTCCGACACAGCGACATTTACTCAAAACCAGACCCCACCACCACTTCAACACGGTGCGGTATGAACAAAATGCATCAGGAAACAGTGTTTCTGCGTGTCAACAGTGGCTGTTTTGCCCAGCTATTATCAGATAGAACAGAATCGTACCCAAATCTCTGAATATTGTGGTCTTGAGCATTTCGGTTATGAAAAGTTTTCTGCTCTGTAATCTAGTAAGTAGGAAAGCATTCAAAGCCCTTTTGCTACACATGCAAGAGCAGTGTTTACAACCAACCCTGGGAGCTTGCATGCCAGACTTCAGTCCTCTCATACATAAAAAATGAACTGCAATATCACCTTTCATGTTGGTTTTACAGTTTCCATGGGCTAGAATGCTCCTGAGTGACAATACCAGGACCTTCTCCCATGTCCTTCTCCTGTTTCCTTTGCCTAAAGCGAGAGACATGCTGCCTCAGGTGCATTCCCAGCCTCAGCTGCCTCCAGACCAATGGTCAAACTGAGGACCTGAACTCCAGGCAATACCTTGTGCTATCTATGCTAAGTTCCGCCTTTAAAAATAAACAGGTGGATTCCAGATTGCCACAGCCCCACGGACTCAGGCTTCTGGACCTGATACAGCACAGAGCACATTACACCCGTGGGTCACAATCTCTGACGTGGACAATAAATGGAACATTTTTTTTTTTTTTTCTCCTGGTGCTTCCAAGCTAGGATTTTAAATCAATGACAGGGCATTCGTGCACACAGTTCATACACAAGCAAACTGAATTACTAAAACATAACAGCAAGAAAGATCAGCTCAAAATGGTAGCCTCAGAAACTAATGCCTTTTCTGGTTTTATATCTGAACCCTTTTTCAGCCTTCTTTTCATCACAGTGTACATTTTGACAGTAACGAAATAGTGAAGGCAACTGCATTTTTTTTTAAACAGTGCAGCTTAGACCCAAAGACACATGTTTCAAAATATTTCCCAGGATTAGACACCTTGCCCTTCTGAATTGAAATAGACTCCACTGAAGTCTAAAGCTTCAGTTAAATGACAAAAACTATAATTTCACTGAGCTCATGCAAGATAGTCTAAATCTATGGCTCTGAGACTCCCTCACCATGTGGTCCTCTCCCAGGACATCCAGATCCTTAACTGGACAGTAAGAAGTCAGCAAGGGCCAAGAAGCTGTTATTTCTATCAGACTGAATGATCTTCCAAGACCCACTGCAGTAAAGGTTGGAAACTGCTGCCTCTTTATTCTTCCTGTAGAGGTCAGAGCCAATGCTGTAGTTCTTTCAGATTCTTTCCTTCATTGTAAGTATGTTAAAACTCTGTGATGACCACCTGTCCTGCTGCATCCATGGGTGCCAGTATAGCGTAGTATATAGTGGGCAGGGCTCACAACTGTGGAAATATTTTTCCTGTTTCAGAGCTGAAAGCTTTGGAAAGCCTGATACCTGTGTGATACCTGTGTGATCGTCCAAAGCCGCTCTGCTAGATGGATTTCCCTTGAGATGTTAGTTCTGAAAACTATAGGAGTCATCCATTCTGAGCAATCTCTTCTGCCTTAGGCTTGGTTGGTGTTTCTCAAACAAGAAATTCAATTTAGACATTCTGCACCCACTGAATCTGCACCTTCTGCTATTATTTTTTTGTTTTAACCTAATGTCCCTGTCTTTGCTTTTTGTATGTTGACAACTCTCCTCTGAAGGCACTGAGTCCAGTGATTGCAATGAAGCTCTGTTCACCACCTCAAGACAAAAAATTTAATACACAGAATGGGAACATACTATGTGATATATCCTAAACGTATTTGAATAGCAAATATTCACATTTAATACTAGTATATATGTTTCAATCAAGTATAGAGAGTTCCCTTTCATAGCCAGAATCTCCAAGCAGCCAAAGATCACACTTTTACTTCACCTCTATGTGCTGAAGCTATATCTTAAGTCGCATCTGCATAAGGTTGATATTAAACCAGAAAAAAAAATTCTGAACAATCCACAGTACTTCCTTAGGATGGTCCAGAAATAAAAGCTTGCAAGTCAGAAGTGAGATAAAATGATAATATGATATGATCAGGTCTGGGATATACACATGACCCAATATGGGCATGAAAACCCTCATTTTCATTAGTACTTGTACCTTTAACTCATGCTTCTTTTAACTATAGACTCATTGATCTCAATATAGAGGAAAATTCAGACATAGGGAGATATTGGTCCAATTAACAAGTCTTACACTGAATTATATAAATCATTTAAATGGATGAGATTTGCCAGATGGTTCTCATTGGAAGAACTGAACCTTAGTGCATACATCTGCATTACCTGCTTGCAGCAAAAATCTCTATTGCTTTCAGTGGTGATATTCTCTTTTTCCATCTGCTTTTTTATTATTATAATTATCTGTTTTTCAAAGAAAGAGAATTCATTCTTCTTGCTAGCATAGTCCTAAGGAGTGCAGCCAACTGTGATGAGATTCTGGTTTCATAATTCAGTGGACAAAAATGAGTTTATTGGTTCAAAATAGATTTCACAGAGATGAGCTCTCAACAATCAGGCATAGCTCTGTGTAACACTTGCTATATAGGAGCCAGTACATTAGAATAATAAAATACAGTTTGCAATTATTTCTGTGACATTTCTGTTTAATAAAACAGATAGGAGTTTTATCACTGTGAACTCTTTTAATTTACAGATGACAGAAAAAAAACAGTCTTGCACCACAGAACTGAATTGAAAGATCTAATTGGAACCATTTTAGCCACCAAAAAAAATATTTTTCAATCGAAATTGACATGGTTTGCTAACATCATATTGTGTCAGTTATCCTCTTTTTTGTTTGTTTGTTTGTTTTTTCTTTATTTCCAAAAGGGAAAAAATGTGCTGCATTAACTCATACTCAAAGTCAGGCAATATGCTGGATTTTAATCAGCACTGACCACTTTGCTTCAGAAATCACACAGAATCATAGAATGGTTGAGGTTGGAAGGGACCTCTAGAGATCATCTAGTCCAACCCCCCTGCTCCAGCAGGGACACCAAGAGCACGGGGCACAGGGCGGCATCCATAACCTCCCTGGGCAGCCTGTTCCAGGGCTCTATCACCCTCACAGGAAAGAAGTTCTTCCTTACATGGAGATAAAACTTCCTGTGATTCAATTTGTACCCAAAACTTTACCTTAAACTAAACCAAATGACATGTCTGGAAAAATCTATACTGGTTCTAAGGTAGATAATGAAGAAGTTACTGGAGCAATCTGAAAGTTTCTCTAGAAATTATAATATTCTGCTGGCTTTCCACAGCAGCAGATGACAGTGCTACACAGAGTGGTTCAGCTGTGCAGGCCAATTAACTAGCAAGCTAGAACTAATCTCCATTCTAAATACATCTGCTCTAAGAGAAGGGAGAAATGTATGCTCAGATCCAGGATTCCCTCATGCAGGTACTTAGACCAAATCATGATGAAATTAGATTAGATTTAGTCAAATAAATGGTTTTGTAGATCTAGGCTTTTATTTTCAAGCTAGCTGCACTCCACTTTCTTCTTATTAGTTTCTTGTCATGCAAATCATGATCACTTAGTTTTCTGCATGCCTAAATATATTCTTCTATTTAGATTCTTAGATAAAAAATGCTAAAGTTTGCCTACAAAAAAAAAGTAGTTTGCATTATTTTTTATGCCTGATTTTTCTGTTTCTTTCATACAATTACATTTTTAATAGGAAGAAAAGAAAGATCACATATAGATTAAAGAATCCTACCCGGTTGCCTTCAAATTTTGAGCGATCGTTGTTTGACTTCGCTGTTTTTTCTGCAAGTTTCTTCTGCCTTTGAGGGCCTTTTCCGAAGAAAATGTAGTTGACAAAGGCGTATTCAAGTAAGGCCAAGAAGACAAATACAAAGCAGCCCATAAGATACATGTCAATGGCTTTAACATATGGAATTTTAGGCAAAGTTTCTCTCAGGTGAGTGTTGATTGTTGTCATAGTCAGCACAGTTGTAATTCCTAGACAAAGAAAKAAAAGAATGTGTATCTCACAAACCTAAACAGAACAGAGAATCACAGAATCCTTAAAGTTGGAAGGGTCCTTTAGAGATCATCTAGTCCAATCCTCCTGCATACGCAGAGTCACCTAGAGCACGTGGCACAGGATTACATCCAGTCGCTCTTGGCAACCTGGTCCGGGGCTCTGTCACCCGCACTGTCAGAAATTTTTCCTTAAGTTCCTGTGAAATTTTGGATGCTTCAGTTTGTGGCTCTTTCCTCTTGTCCTATCAGTGGCCACAATTGAAAAGAGGCCGGCCTCATCCTCCTCACTCTCTCCCTTGAGATGTTTATGTACACTTATCGGATCCCCCCTCAGCCTTCTCTTCTTTAGGGTGAATATGCTTCAGTTTGGTTTTCCTTTTTGGCAAACTTCCCTTGTCAGTGTGCAGAAGTTTAAAAATTTGTGAAAGAAGTCTCTCAAGTGCGTCTCATGGCAAGTGAAAGCAAACTTAAAGCTTGATGCATTATTCTATAATATTATAATATTTTATAACATTTTTTCCACATGATCTGTGAGATAAGCAACAATGGGGCACAGCATCAATTCAGTGAGTTAACATATCTTCACTGAAGCAAGTCTAGCTGTACTGAGCATCTGCTCCATGAACACCAAACTGATCTCAGATAGGAAAGCAAATAGACTGAAAAGCACTAAAAAGGTGCTTGCAGCACCGTGGCTCTCCATCACATGATGGAGAGAAATTTTTAGGAAGTAATAAAATTGATAAGGAGACTAGATAGATAAAGCCATGTGAACATATTAAGGGAGAGCGTTTGCAAAGCCTTGGCAAGAGACTCCTGTCATCCCATTTGAAATTTCTAACAGTATAATAGCAGGTTAAAGTTATTTTGTCTATAGTAGATGGAGAAAGATAGGCACTTCTCTCGCGCAGGTCATGCCATACAATTTAAACTCTTATTTCAGGATAAGACAATATATTCTCTTCACAAAAGGGGACTAATTTTTAGATAGCTAAAAAGAGGTGAAGTGAGCAATGAGGAGAACAGCAGAACAGCAAAACAGCAGAACAATGAGCAGAACAGCATTTTTAGAGTGTCCACTGGACACTAACAAAATTCCCAGAAGACCTATTAGGTACGTGAAATCCTCATTTATTTACCTAGGAACAGACATAGCATTTCAACATATATAACAGAACTCTGATTTTGAAAAGTAGTAAAAAAGCAAATTTATTATTAGTCTGCTTGAATGCACAATAAACTGCAGGGTATCTCTGCTGGAAATTTTATGGGAATCACAAATCACAGAAGGCTGAAAACACTGATTTGTAGACTAATTCTGCATTCAAAAAAGAGGCAAGCCATTCTAATGGATCTGCTTCCACAACTATTTTCTTTGATTCCATAATTATACAGTCAGTTTCTAAGCAGAGAGCAAAACGCAAGCAGAACAAAAATTAAGAACAAAAAAAATCTGGCATATTAGAAAGCATAGCTCCTTTTACTTGAAGACAGAAATAAAGACACTATAACTCAAAATCCATCTGTTTGTGTAAACAGTGTCACTCCAGGGAAGAGCAGTAGCAGCCTAGGAGTGTCTATAAGAGAGATTTTGTATAGTTAGCAGGTCAAGGTCATCAGGTTTTCAATTCTTTTCCTATAAACTGTTAAACAAGTGTCTGCTGATGTCTGATGTTTCATAGCTTGAAATACAGTAGAGTCACATACAGCACAAGCTTCTTTAAAAAAAACATGGATTGTGTATAATCCACCCAACTGCAGTAAAACGAGGAGTATAACCGACATGTGAGAGTCACATTAGATTTATTTTTACCTAAAGAAACTTCGACAAGCTCTCTTGAAAACCTCCCTGCCAGCACAGAGAAAAAGGGCGAGAAGGTTGCGGGACTACATCTGATATTACCACACATTTGCATCCCATGAGCTTTCTCTAGCCTGAATTATTTTCTTTCACAGCAGGATTCCTGCTATTGCTTCCTGTAAGGGATTCCAAGAAAAATAAAATGGACTCCTGTATCAGAAATACACAGATTTATCTGTTAACACACTTCTGGTATCTCATTATCATCCCACAGATGCTTAAAGACTTGATCTGCCAAGGGATCTGCCAAGGGATCTGCTGGACTGGTGAAACTTGAATTCTGAAAATAATTCCCTACACTTTATTTGGGAGAGTCCAGTGGCTCTTTGGGTAAAACACTAAATATAATAGCATCTATCACTAGCCAAAAGGAGAGATACTCCCTGGGAGATCAGGAGATCCTGAGTTACTTACTACAGGCACACGCCACACCTATGGAGAGATGAGTATGTCCCTTCTAAAGATCATGAATTTCTTTTAAAGCACAGCTGGAGGAGAAGCAGGTATCATTTACCTATCATATAAAAACAGGATAATCTTGTGACTACAGCCCTCCTTAAGAATGGTAGTAGCACAAGATTATTTTTCTCCTTACTCATAGGACTGAATTTAGGAACCTCAAGAACCAAGTATAAAAAAAAGATCTCACAATTCTGAGCACTGGTGCCCCATAATTGAAGGGACTGAATATTTCTCTTGACATCAGCTTCGATTTGTATTGTCTATAGCACAAAGCATTCGAATGAACTGTCCTCTGTTCCAAGCCTGGGTTTCTTTGCTGAAGGAACTACTTGGTTCACTCGAGGCTGGAGCACAGATAATATGTGTGCATCCAGGGACCATAGGCTGGAGCAAAACATGGAATTGAATGGGTCAGAATCAGGCTTTCAGGGAATGCAGGCTTTCTGTGGAGGTTGAGTAAGGCTTGTCTCCACGTCTATGAGGACTGCACCAGGAATCCTTCTTCTAACAAATACCTAGACCAGCAGGCCTTACTCTTCTCTGTACTGAGCTTTCCAGAGCCAGGTGTGTCCAATGATGCAACACTGCCTTTATGCTTTGATACAATTTCCTACTAGTTTCAGTCTCATAAAACTGTCTATACAAAGAGCATAGGATTAGACCTGTCATACAGAACTTTCTAATACCAATATGAAACAATACAAGGCACTGTTTTCTCACAAGAATCTATTATATATATTTTCTTCCCCTCAAAAAAAGGACTTTCTATGAACTGGAAATAGAACATCTGGCATCTTGAAAATTCTTCAAAGGCACTGACCGACTTTTTTTGTCTAGTATCTGTGTTATCACAGTAAGGCACTTGATGAACCAGTAACTGTTGTGCAAGACGGAAATAGGTCACATTAGATAGTCCTGTTCCTTAAATAAAGGAAAAAATACCAAAAAAAAAAAAAAAAAAAGTGATACTGTTGTAGGAGGGTGCAGAGTGTCACCAGGTTTGTTTTTTTCTAACTACCTCTGTTCACTGCAGTTCTGGTCAGCATTTAAAATCTAGATGCTAGCAGATGATTCTGAAGTGTTCCCTTCACCTCTGTCATCCTATAAGAGACCATAATGTTTCTGGGGTGGATCTTTGCTATCAGTAGTTCATTTATGAACATATCTGAGTTGACTGGATTCTATATCTCACCTTCCAATATACTGCTACATATCTTCAATCTGCTGAACATGCATTAGCTGTTGTGTGGCAATGCCATATTGTATGGCATGTACTACGCACATACACATCAGCTAACCCTACAGAATTACTGTAAAAACTGCAGTTAATCTGCAATACTTTCAGTAACTCCAGCTTAGATATTAGGATGTAACATAATATTGCACATAGGTATAATTGTAGCTGCTCAGCCTGCTTTGGTATGTGGGAATCTATGGAGCTAAGGAGTACAGAGATAGGTAAATGTATGGGCACGGCTTGCAGTCTTGGTTTGCTGTGGTACATATGGGAAAAATAAGGGAACTAAAGAACATGCCTCTCTTTTTTTGCCTAATTCTTTTTTAAGAGAATAGAGCAGAGTCAGAAGTTWTTATACAGTATAGGTCTAGTGTCAGGTTTCAGGTAGGAAGATATGTCCTACTGGGAAACACTGGCTGGAGATCAGATTTGAGATTAGATGAGAAGCAGCAGTAGTCATAAGGATTATTTACAGATCTTCCTGGTCTATAACTATCCCTTACTATGCTTCTGTAACAGATGAAATATTTCCTACTGGATATTTTGAAGCTTCCTTCCTGTACGAAAAGGACACTTTGACCTGAAAAAGCYTGGGATTGATCATCAATTTGTGTTAAATCCATGTTTTTCTGCCATGGGGTAAAAGGCACTTAAAGCTGTCATAAAAATGCGCTCAGCACACTAGGCATTCTGAGAGTGAGATGGGATGTCATGGTCTGTAGCTGATGTGCTCCTGTGTCCTGATGTTCACAGCTAGCACAGAAGACCTTGAGGTCTGCTCCTGCCACTCTAAGTTACAACAGTCCCAATAACTTGAGCCAGAACCCCAGGTGGAGGCYTGGAGCCACATTTTTCTTTCCACACTGAGTTGGCCTAAAAGCCCATGCTCAAAACCTTGGAGTATGATTTTGGAGCTGGCRCCCTCATTGAAGATACTGACAACAGTATTAACTTTGATGAGAACGAGGTTGGAACCTGTATGAGCAGTTCACATCAGAGATTTAGTAGCAGCTATGTTCTTGTGAGTGGGGAGAACTCATCACTTTGGAGGCAATACTGAATGACATGATTTTGACGTAAATGATTTTGGAATATCAAAACACTGACATCATGTTGCACTGTTTAACAACTTCCAAAGGCTACATTCAGTCTGACATTTTAATGTCCCACTCATCCTTATCACATACCAAGGGCAACTCTTGCTGCTGATGCATCATAATTGATCCAGAATGACACCCATGATAAAATGGTGATCAGTATGGAGGGCATGTAGGTTTGAAGAATAAAGTATCCAATATTTCTCTTCAACCTGAAGCTCAGTGAGAGTCTTGGATAGGCACCTAAGGAAAGGGAGGGAAAACCAACGTTATTTATACTAATGAAAAGACATTTGCACATATTTGTCTTCAGTTTCAGTTTCAGAAATTAAAGCATGTGTATYTTGTTGGGTATTATGAAATCTGAAGAACAGCAGGGAAAACGCCTTCACTGAATTACTCCCTGGTATTAAAAGAAATCTTGCAGAGAATATAGTGATGTCCAAGCAATCTGAATTTGGGAAGAACAGAGGAAGTCATTCTAAATTATTGAACAGATGGGTGAATACTGGTTAATTTTTAAAAACACATGTCTAAGTCTCCATGTAAAAAGTTTATCCAAATTCACAATTTTTATGTATTTTATTTTGAGAATTAGTAAATTTCTAAATATTATATAATAAATATTATATGCATGTTTTTCCATTTACATAGAACAGTTATTCTTGACATGGTGATTTTTAATCACATTTGAACTATGAGAAATATGCTACATGAAGTGTTAAAAGTAAACTGCATTGAATCACAGTGAGAAAAAGCCTTCAATTCTCATTCAAAGTTGGTAACATAAATTAGAGCTGCACAGAATTTCTCTTTCAGAACTGTTTTAACCAAAAATAAGAAGCAGGTACATGAAATATTTCCAGATATATATAATTCATGAATTGTTTCCATTGAAGCAAATAGATAATTATAAAATTAATAAGCTCAACATCATTTTTTCCAAATATTTTTAAACATAATGAAGCTCCCACTCTAGATAGAAAATCATTTCCTATGTATTCTAATACAAGAAATTATAAGGTGTGATAGATTAGATTTATAAACAATTAATAATTTATAAATTTCATTTGAAAAATATTACATTCATATTTCTGCATAGGAGCATAAGAAATTACATACACATTAATATACACAAGAAAGATGGATGCCCTCAGGAGAAAGGAGGAGTAGAAAACTGCAGATTTCTCTTCATCATGTTCCCAATACTTTGGTATATTTTGGGTCATAYTGGTATATGCTGGGTCATGTGACAGCAAAAAATGCTAGTTTTTAGGCAACTATAACAGGAGCACTCAGGGAAGATCAAACCTTATGCAAAAACACTTGATTGTTGTATCAAACACATCTCAGAAGAACTATCACCAAAAATGTGAAGTATCTGGTAGATGAATTTGCTTGTTATTATTTCAATTAATAATATTTTCTCCAGAATTAAATGGAATTGTTTTTTAGTTTCACAAATAGATAAATATTGGCAGAGAAAAAGCAATATATTTCATTACAGAACCCTGACCACAGTCAACATAATTCTTGCAAAAGAATCATTCAGACTTTAGTTTGCTTCTAAGTAAACATCTTCATGTTCCGACTATATCATTGTCTCATTTTTAATGACAAACTGTTTCCTGGAAATCATGTCAGCTTCTTTGCTAACAGAGCTTAACTTTTTCATTGAGTTTTCTCATGAAACAGTTCCCACCACTTTGTGCCTGCAGACCGTATAAATGAAACAGGAAGACCTCCTGCCATGAAACACACTAAAAATTTAGCAGGCATGATCACCTCTTTGCAGTATGAGCTGTAGTGCATCATGCAGAAATCTTTATAAAACTCTGTTGAGGAAAACTACTTCATAAAATATACCACCAATGGAAAGGATTTTCTACAAATCTTTTACTTTCAAAAGCACTATCCAGATCTGGAGAATACCACTGATAGAAGTGATAACTGGAAATGCCCTCATGAAATATTGCTTCTTCAATAGTCTAAAGGATACATTCAAGAATATATGTCAGGTTCAATGGACTGATCACAGAATCAATGCTTCTTCTTTGGCTATTTCAGTACCACTGAACACGGAAGCACAGGGTTGTCTCAGGGAATGAAGAAAGAGATCATTTGGGTTCCAGCAAACTGGGAAGTCTGGTTCTCAGATGATTTCAGAATAATTTGGTCTTTGTATAGTTCAACCTGAAACTGAAACATGTACTGCTAGTCTTGTTTTTGTCAAGACAGTTCTACCTCCTGCTGCTTCCACACACACTGCCATAGTTTTCCATTACGTAGCAGTCCCGGGGACTATAGAAGTTTGTATTACTTTCATCTATATTACTTTTATGCCTTCACAGATGGTTTATGGGTCCTGCCTCCAGCCTGCCTTCCCTGCTGTCCTTTCTCATTTCCAGCACACACATGGCTCCGTGGATAAAAAATAAGACCTAAAAGAAGGAACACTCCCGTGAAGGCAGCTGATTTCCCCTCTTTATCTGGATGACTAAAGCTAAGTGAACTGGGTGGGTTTTCACCCATATGGATCAATGATTGCAAGTCTAGATCTTTATTTACCTAAGGAGGAATCATCACGTGTAATTGCTTTAATAAAAAAGGATTTCTTGGTGAGTACAACAATAACACTGTTCCTTGCTTTACTGTGCTTGGATAGTGACTTGTCAATTAAAGCTCTGTACATTTACAGATTAATTACCAGAAAATTCTAGCTGTTAACATTTCAGCAAAATACACTTTTTGCCTAAAGAACAGCGGTGCTGTTCAAAGGTAAGATCTTCTACCTTTCCCCTCACATCACATAACATGGGGATGACTTTGGGATAATTTAAATAGTACACAGATAGCAGAATTTGATCTTCAATATTTTAATCTAACCACAGGATTGAGAATGCAGACATGAAAACAAATACTTAATCAATAACTGAGCTGAAAATTATCCCTCCTTCATATGAATATAGCACTTGGTAAAAAGTAATTACTTGTTTCTGCTTCAATTTCATTAAAAGCTAGCAAGCTGAAATATCTAGCTCCAAGGCTAAATTGGTCTCTTGCTGTTTTATTCAAGTATAAACCCGCATAACAGAGTTGGTCAGTTACAGAATACTTATATTAATCTGCTCTTCTGGGAAAGTTCTTCAGCTAATTGCAAATGTACTTTACAGATTGATCTTTCAGAATATGCTAAATAATTAAATTTCAAACCTTTTAGGACTACCTTCCTCTTACAAACAAGTTGCTAATATGGCTGTAACTGCAATGAATCTTTTAAGATTTTAGGCTGTGTCTTCTATTTCCCCATTCCTGCTCAGCCGCTTAGGATTCCTGTTTATCTTTCAGGAGGGGGATTAAGATCAGAAATTTAAGCATTTAATTTCAAGTGTTTACATGGAGGTATTTACATATGGAAGATGTCTGGGCTCTCAGAATAAAYCATGGAGACGTAGATTTACAGTCAGCTGATTCTCAGGATTCTAAGGATGTGGTTCAATTACCTACACATAGCTGTGTAATGCCATTAGAGATGCCTTAGGAGATGCCTGAAGTCTAGGACGTAAATAATGCTAATTCAGTAATTAAAATTGACCCACTGGACTGGCACATAAGACACATGGCTCTAAGACTCTTTGGAATGACTGCCTAATTACTAAGCACGATGTGCCAAGAACCTCAAGTGGTACTAGATATATATGTAAAAGCAACTAGATAGTGTCCTAGGAGATATTCAGTTGATAAAATAGAGGTGTTCAAGAGCTGAATAGCTCTTTAGACTTCACTTACAGCACCGTTTTGATTAAAAGCCTGACTGATGAACAGGCATCTAGTACCATGTGAGATGTCTTAAGGTAGTCTGTATAGCCTTCAACTGCCATTAGGATAGCCAAAACAGATTTTTCTTTTCACAGCAATTTCATGGCAATTACTTTCTGTTTGTAGAGTACATTATTCCTGTGTTATTCTCTACGCAACATACATGGTGTCTTTTCTTCCTCATGGATTACATTTGTTAGACTTCCATTGATTCTTGCTATGTTTTCCTAGATTGTCTTTTTTTGGTCCACAGCTTCCTACTCAGCTGAGGCTTTAGCAGTGCAAGTCGGTCTACTTGTGGGATGTTTATTCTTAGACAAGATCATGTTAGTTCATGTTCACTCTGTAATCAACAATAACTCTTATATCTCTACACACAAAAATACTGTCTAACCATTTATTCCCCACCCTGAATTTGGAAAGGTACAATTAGCTGTATAGCTGTATCTTGCCCACCTTAGCTTTTATAGTCTTTTTTTTTTTTCCCTTTTTTTTCCCCCAGGTCCATTTTGCCCATTTATGAAGATCATTTTTGGCTCCAGTGCTAGGCTTCRGTATGCTTGCAGTTCCTCCAGAATTTTTGCCATCCCTCCCAGCTTTCTGTCATTAGCTATATTTTTTTTTTCATGCTTACCGCTTCTTCCTAGTAGTAACTATGGGAACAGATTTTTCCATTTGCATAAGTTACACAAGATTATACAGTACTGCTCCTTCATGGAGGATAGGAGAAATAACTACTACAAAAGCTGTTTATGGCATGACTCTGAGGACTTCTTCTGGTTTTATACAATCAAAGTGAAACTGTATCAAAATCTGAAATTTTCACCAGGATTTTGCAAGCAAAGAACTAATATCTTCCCTTGTAATAATCTCAAAGACCAGGAAGGAAAAAAAAAAAAAAAATGCCAGACTTATTTTCCACAAAATACAGAAACTGCTCCTAATTATGAGAAATATGAGAAAGAAGGTTCTTGAGAAGAATTGCAAAAGGACTCCGTTGGCTTTATCCATCAGATTGACTAGCATGTTTCAGATTTAGTATTAGACGCATTGTTTTGAGAAATATATGTGATGATTCCCTTGCATAGAAATGTATATCAAAAATTCATATTTTTATATGTTGTACCAAAACAACAGTAGGTGTAACATCCTGCCTTGAACAGTGACAAAACATATATGCTTAAAAAAATGATGCAAGAAACAAAGAGTAGTCTCTTCCCCATGACAGTCTCATCCTGGTTTCTAGTATTAAGCACAAGATCTTTTATTTCTCCAAAATTTTACTGGAAAGAACTGTTAGGATTCTAAGTATTTTGCTAGCCATATAAATGTCTTTCCCTAGTTTTGATGTGCTCTTCACTCTCTTTCGCTTCTGCTTCATAGTTCTTTGGCTTTTTTTTTTTTTCCCTGAATTTAACAGATGTCTCTCACCTTGAAATTATTACACTATTTCTTCACTGAGACATTTCATACTAAACTAAAAGGTGGCTTTGGACTGTCATCAAAACCTCCCAAATAGGCAGTTCTCTGTAATGTTGTGTTGTCCTAAAAGCTGGTCCACAAAATGCCTCCAGTGCTGTGGAGGACCCAGACTGCCAAAGGAGGGAAAAGTTGCAGAAGGAAGAGATAGGACATTAAAGTAGCTGTTTCTCCTTCTGTTAAAAAAAAATTAAAGAAGCTTCTATTCACAAAGATAACCAAAGATGGCAGCAGTTAGCAACACTCCTTATATTAATTTCACTCCCAGCAATATTTATATTTTGTTCTGAAATATAACTAGTATTCTATGTACTTTGAAACAGATGCCATGTCCAAGGAGTGGGTGAAGTGACACTTACAAACATAACAGAGCAGTGCTTCATTTCATTTGTTTGAGTGCTCTGGGACAGAAGGAACAGCACACTTCCACTGTCTGGGTTGGGSTGAAAATCTAGAGGTCCCAAACAACAGTACCCACTTGCTGGTGATTTTCTGTGTTGCTTTGGGCTTGTCACATATAGCAACATGTTAATATGCTGGTGCCTAATATCAAGCATATAAATCCATGCTGTGCTTTATCATCTGAAGAGATCCAAAGTTTTTCTCACTTTTTTTTTTTTAGGGGAACAAGGAGGAGATAACCCAGGGATTTAATTTTTAGTATCTTAACAATGATGACAAAAAGAACTGGCTATGCATATACTACTACTTAGTAATATCAATACAAATCAAGATAAAAAAGGCATTACATTCATTGTACAACAACAAAACAAACATGCCCTGAAAAGCTGTAGGGAGGCATTCAAAAATATGTGTCTTTTTAACCTAGAATGCCATAGCATACTCTGTATGATCAGTAACCCTGTAGGCTACAGCTAAACCGATGATTCAGAGGTGAATGACTTCGTATTTACTTAAATCATAGATATTTAGGCGCCTGGTTAAGTATGACACATGCACACACTCACAGACACATAGAAAGAAGCAGGAAAAAAAGCAGCAAGAAAAGTTTTTTCRTGGATTTCTGGATAAAGGCTTTAGGGAGCAAGTGATTTCATTAGTCGAACACTGAACACGATGCTAAGATTATATGTGATAATTATTAATACAGTAGTAATTGTTGTACACAAGTAAATTAAGCACTGAATAGCCAAATGATAATACTTGCCTGTGGCAAAGACAACATTCTTTGACACCAGTCTGTATTCCACAATAGAGAACTGAGGAAGTTCTATCCTTTCTACGCCAGTGACGGCGTTATCGCCACCTCTCCAATAGAACTCAATGTCATCGGTTGTGTAGCCATCTGCAGGCAAAGCAGGAGGAAAAGGTGAAAAAAAAAACCCAACAGCAGAATTTAATGGAGCTTCAGGCACAGAATAGGTGGTTTGTCATTTCAGACAATTAAAGAATTAAAACAGTTGGAATGGCATATAGTATTTTGGTATGGCTGTAATGTGCTAGCATTCTGAGAAGCTCTCCCAAGGAGATGCTCCATTACCATCTACACAGAAATCTGAGGCAAAGTACTGTTTTCCTCTGTTTTTCAGAATCATACTCAGGAAATCCACAAAAGATGAAGCCGGAAAATACCACACATAACCACTTGCAGGGATTGCTGATTGCAATCTGCAAGATCACAGAATAGTATGAATTAAGACATCACATGCATCTAGAACCAAAACCCAAGTGCACTGTCACGCCAGTAATTATCAGAAAAACACAGATTATTCTATGAATGCAGACAAACGTATTTGGGCAGATATTTTCCACTTATACTAAAGAGTGTGAGTGGCACCATTTCCATTAGCTTCTGTAGTGGAGAACTCCTGCTGAATATAATTTCCAAAAGAGCATAATAATATGTAGTGATATTTTCTGTATAAGGCATACAGCTTTCAGGAAGCATCAGAAAAGGAGCAGGAGCTCTTGAAGCACAAACATACATCTGAATGTTCCAATTATAGGATACAACTAGGTTGAAGAGAGAATATATTTCTGTGTAGAGCAGAATTCCAAACCATAAATGGAGCCTATCTGAAAGCCCAGAGGGTCCTGCAGCAAGACCATCCATGCATAATAAAGCGGATTGGAAGAAAGTTGTATCACAGTGTTTGCTCTCTTTAAAATGAATCTGATTAAAATCTGAACATTCATTCTCTTGTATTGAAGATAAGCATCTTCAACAGGCCTTTGGAGCAATAAACAGCTTCATTCTGTCCTAAACTCATTTTTCTATATAATTTTATGCAAAATACACATGGAYAAACCCTTATATATTAAAAAATGTCAAATAAGAGAAAAAAAAAGGATGCTAATTACATGATTTACTTAAAAGCTCAAGACAGTAAGACAGTAGTGTGACTATTTTACAGCTATATTAAATGAAAACTGCCCCCACATCTACACTATGTTTTATATGCATTTTATTTGTACATACAGCTTTCTATTTCCAGAGTACAGTTCTGTTCATCTAATGGGTATCTTCTCAAGTCCATCATACAAGCTGCAGTGGTTGTGATTCTGAAATACAAATATATATATATATTTTTTTTCAAAGTGAGGACTTTTTGAAGATTGACTTACAATAATTGAGAATCTGGTTAACAGTACAACACTGTGTAGYAGCTTACCACAAAAGTAGTTACACTGATTTAAATGGAACAATTTGCTGTAACTTACATTTATGTGACCAGTCCCTTTAGGGTTCAGGAGACCAATCTGCATGTGTAAATGTATACAAACATTTGCTGAGATTAAACAGTAGGATTTTATATAAGAAAATGAGAAGTGATAAAAGTCTGCTACAAATGTCAGAAACATTCAAGCTGTGTGAATAACTGATTTGGTGGCTGTTAAGAAGGTTCTTTGGTGGTTTCTCTGTAGGAAAAGAATAGGTAAACTGCAATGTTGAAAAAGAAGTACAACAAAATGCTTTGTTTCAAAAACAAGTATATTTCTCTTAAAAAAATGCAAGGAATTCTATTATGAAGAGTCATCCTGAATTTAAATTTTTCCCCCAAAGTCAAAATATACTTYTGCTTCTTTTATTTCTAGTGTAGGCAATTTAGCAAAATCAAGACAAATTTGCCAAACATTTCAGTATTTATGAATCTACATTTTTCACCCAGCTCTTGTGTGTCAAGAGCCAACAATACACATACACAATGAAAACAATTACATTCACAGCTGCATGCAGCATTTTCATTTTTTTAATTAATGGCTTTATATATTTGTGCTAACTTTTAGATGAATATAACCATGCAGACTAGCTCATGATTCATCTTCAGTATATTTCAGTGTTTTGCTGAATCATGGCCTTCATATAGAATATGTACATTATTGTGCATCATTTTCTTTATAATAAATTATCTCCTGCATTTGACTAGGTCCATTCCTCAGTGATCTTCTGATATAAACATGACATGTAGTCCATAGGCAGTTAATTMCTAACAAATTCCATTCTGGCAAAAATGTATGCTAATAACAGAACGGGAGAAATCCTTTAAATATACTACTAAAATCTGGAACCAACATGTTTTGTCCATTTGTGTTCTCAGCTCTGAAATTTTCTATTTAACTGCTTTAACTTCCTATCTGACAGGCTTCTAATTTAGTAGACTAGCTTGAAATTCAGGAAGAGAAAATTGTTTAGGTGCCTTTCTTCAACTCTTTCACGCTAAAATTCCCTACTGTTATTATGAGTGCCTTATCTAATTCTCCCAGAATAGAAATGAAAGAATGCTTATCTTCAGCATGTACATTATTTCAAGTGGATATCTTCACATAATACCCAAAGGAATGGAGTGAGATCACTAGAGCTGTTTCATAGGAAAAATAGAAGATGAAATAGTACTGTAAAAGGTCCTTTTGCAAGAAAATACTGTAATTTCTTTGTACAGGGAGAGATAGTTGTATGACCACAAAGACACCAGAGAAGGAAAATCCTCAGGGATCTGCTACTCAGCGCATCTTCTCATTTGCTTCCTATTGGAAGTCAGTGAGAAAGGCCTATACCTGGTCTTTGTCCTTCCTAGCCATGCCTTCATCACTGCTGCTGTCCATTCTGGGCTGTCCTCTGAACGTCCTCTGTGTTAGGCCCCAGAGTTCTTAGGTACCAAATACTGTATCATAGGAGGATACTTAGGTGAGCCCTCCTATCTGGTCCTCCAGGTGCCTGCTTTGGTTCTTTTGTTGATACATATCCCATTGGGATGGAATAGTTTAGAAAAAGCAATTTCTCAGATGCTCTGTGGTTTAGCAGGTGGTTTTCTCTACACTGAATGATTGCAAATGCCCATCTGAACCCTCAAGCAAGGTGCCAGACAGGATTGTTAGTTATGGAGATGACTATCTCTCCAGCATTAGCAGCTCTAGCTAAGCCTAGGATCTAATTTTGACCTTAAATTTGTGAACAGCAATGAACATATCAAATGACAAATTTAACAATTATCATCTTTACAAAGCCTACTGATTAGGCAATTAATGAGTCAACTGATAATTGCGCTCCAAGTAAAGCGATCAGGCACACTTGGACATTCTTACTATGAGATTTCTATCCCATGTTTTAGTACATTCAACTACACTGAACTAGGGCTCATTTAAGATCCTGCAATAAAGTAAGAATGATCTAAATTGATACAAGCGTGAGGGTGGTACGAGGAATTCCAACTGTTATGTTGGATAATTAGTTTTAAATGCCACCTATGCATAAATATGCATTTGTAAGTGATTAATCTGACAGATTTATTAAAAATAATGCAGCTTGCAAACTTGCACTCAACATATTAATTGCCTTATGAGTTTTTAAGGAACATGTTTTGATTTTAGTCTGTCCACGTACCACAGTGGTTCTGTTTAACAAATTCCAGTATTATCATAAGCTGCACATTCTTTCCAAGGACTGGCTTACGCTACTGCAAAATGTGTATTTTTAATTTCATACAGACCTACTAAAAAAAGGAAACAGAGATAGATATGGGTAGAAATWGATTTACCACATTTACCCAAAGTAAGTTTTTGCAGTTCCCTTCTGAATGAAATCTCAAGCAAACAAATGTAACTTGCACAAATGCTCACTGAAAGCGAACACTAATTGCTCAGGCTTGTGCATGCTTCTGAAAAGAACGGGTTTATTTTTTTATGGGATGGGATGCTGCCTGGCACAGCAGGACMACAAGGTTTCAAGAACTCATCATTGCAGCAGTGACAGAGAAACAATTACATGAGCCAGACAAAGATAAAGCTGTACACAGGTACACATACATTTTGGATGAAAGCAATACACAAAAGAAATACCTCTGATTGTTAAAAACTCCCCAGTTCAATATCTGTTCTCTGTATATAGTTTCTCTTATCTTTTTTTCTGCTATCTTATTGCTGGACTGATAGCCTTAATTGATCTATTGCATAGCGAGGGACCCCATCACTGAAATGCTAGGTGATGTTGCTTAAACAATGACAGAAATACGTGCTTACAACTTAAATCAATGTAAGCAACTAAGTACTGTTTCATGAAAAAGTCACAGCTCTGAATGACTCATTTGATCCTCTCTTCATCTTGATGCAGAAATGTGTTCCTCCAGTAACAAACAGAACGAAGTCCAGTTGCATTGTCTGACCAAGCACAACTATTCTCCTCACCTTGCAAACATCCATGTTTTATATACAGGTGATAACTAGGTAAATAATCCCTTCAGATAATATATACACATATATATATTCCTCCATTCTCTCTATTTATAATATTCAACATTGAAGTGCCTGAGAACAATAGGTCTATATACAGCAAGCACGCAGGCAATCAGAAAGACTCTATTTTTGATCCCCAGCATATAAATGTCATTATCTCTGTTTTGTTCTATTATGAACAAATCTGTTGTATAGTCATATGCTTTCTAAATTGCTATGAACAAGGTGGGACAAAGTCAGGATGGTGCTCAAAGCAAAAAATTTTCCAGCAATGGGCTGAACTTCAAAAAGCCGTATACATACTACTCCATTTTCATAGACTTTTGATWAAAAAAAAAAGCCTATGAAAAAATAACTATGGAAATTCTACTTTTTTTTCTTTTTTTAAATGAGAACAAGAACTAGTGAAGCCTAGTAATCACTTTCATTACATGTATTTTTGAGGATCTGCTTTGTTCAGTGATGTAATGTATCGTACTCCCTATAATTTGCCTTTTTATTCTCAGTGACCCTGTGTTTTGTGGCACATACAAAAAGCTCCAGGTTCTGGTTCTCAATCCATTTTCTCCAGACAGAAGCTTGAGGCCAATGTAATTTGGATATTCAAAAGCCACAAGAAGGTAGGATAGCAGTAGATCAGTACAAAGTTAAAGGCTTCAGATCAGGGGAGCTAATGTTCACAGATACTTTCTTCCTTCTTATAATGGTGTCCCATATTTTGCCAAGATTTAATTTCAGACAGTTATCCTTCATTAAGCAGCCACTCTCCCACACATACAGCAAAATCAGACCATGAATATTGCCTATGTCCAGAAAAAAAGGAAATGGGGAAAAGATTGCCACATCAAGGAGAGTGTAATCTGCTTGTGGACATTCACATTTTGCAGAACAGGAATCTAACTTATTCAAATATGCTATTTTATGACAAATAATCTTCAGCTGAAAGAATTTAAGTGTTTTTAGAGTGTAACAGAAAGATAGTGTACAATGTTATAATCACAAGAGTTCTGATCTTCATTTTTTTTTTATTTCATTGCTTATGGGGATGATTCTTGACATAGATATTTTAGATATATAGATATAGATAGATTGATATGCATACTCATATATACATATATACATACATAGCTCATATACACATATATAATGAGAGTTGAAGAGTTTAGAGWTCAAGATCCAAGTAAGATAAAAAAAACTGAACTGACAATAAAAAAACAAAAGCAGGTAAAATAATGAGACAAAATATAAGGCATCTGCACTACTTTGCAGATCTGATTAACTTTTATACTAGGCCTTCTTTGCCGTGCATTACCACGTGCAACAGTGTTGAGTATTATCGGTGCTTAAAAACACAAGAAACTTCCTATGACATAAATGGAGCTTACTCTGAGAAAGACTTGTTTTGTTGGTATAATTTCAATCACTGAAGCAAATGGAAAAACCTGTCTGAACAGAAGGACTTTTTGATACTACTCAATCTCTGTTAAGATTCTTGCTTGTGTAATAATGCTTACTAAGTGAAGGATTTTTGTCATTATTAACCATAAAATCTATGAGAGGGAAAAAATAATAACAGTAAGCACAGGTCAAGGCTAAAACAGGTAGAAAATAGAATAGGATAAGGTCACTTTGTACCTTAATGCATTAAAATATTGCCGTGCTGGTCCCTGTTTGAAGGAACTACTGAAAGTATACGCAGTCATGTTTAATTGGCTGTGTTCAATTAACCAGGGTTATTTGTGATTTTCTTTTTCTTTCTAGACTAYAAACACATCAAAAGACGACATAGGCACCCACGCTCAGTCTCACMGCCTGTGTTTTGAATGAAATTTTCAGGTTTGCAATTAATGCTTGCCTTTCTGCTTTCTACTGCCATTGGGCTTTCCAGATATGGTGACTCTACATAAACAGATAAAACCTGACTGAAGATGCTCCTGGCAAAATTAAGAAACATCGAGTGTGTCATTTATTTTCTACGGGCATCTTTCAGAGTTACAGGGAAGGTTACATAATATGCTACACAATGCTTGTAATAACCTTGTACCAGGAAACAAATATCAACAATACATAACAATGGGTATGAAATTTTCATCATAAAAGTACAGACCTGAGGCCATAAAGCACCGTTCCATCTGGGTGAAGGCGAATCATTCGATTCTTCACAGTAACACCATGCACAAATGATTTCTTGTCATTTAAGAAGTAAGTGTCAGGCACCCAGAGTTGATCTGCCACTCGATTATCAAGCGTGAGGTTGAGAGGGATGCCAGCATAAGCCAGTCTCTTATCTCTCCAGTACTGTTGAAAGTACATAGTCAAAGTATAATCCTGGTGAGGGGGAAAAAAAAAAGGAGTCAATCATATTTTGCATAACTGGAAAAATAATTCTTTCTGTAGCCAGCTAATTTTACTAGTTTGGATTAATGTATTTTTTAACATTTTCTTGAAAAAAAATAATTAAAATAATCGATATTTCTAAGAGTTTTAAACTAATTTTAATAGTTCAAGAGCCATCTAACCAGTATTAAAAAATCTTAAGAAATTCAGCCATAATTGGTATCATTTGTCCTACTCCTCCTTTTCTTCCATGTACTTACCCCCCTGAAAATTACCTGATATTCTGTTTGTGGGGTGTCAAACTAGGTAATCCAAAAACACTGGTATCTTTCCCATTTTTAAAAGTGAGAGATGAACTGAAATACATTCCAAATAATTTAAAGTAGCACTCAAAGTCACACCTGGAAAGTCAGCTGGAAAGATGCTTTTTCTATGTGTGTCTTTGAAAGAAACTGTACCTTGTAGTGGCATAACAATTTTCTTATCACTAGGCTACACCATGAGTTAGACAAACAGTAAATTGTAGCGCAATTCCTACAAGTGTCAAAGTTTGGTTTTCATGACTTTGTAAATAAAGGTTTATGTTGTCTTTTAAGAGATCTGATAACTAACTCAAGAGCCTACAAATGGATAAGGAATCTTATTTTTAAACATCTATTATAAAAATCTTCTCTTCATTTCAGATTTTGCAAATTTGACCTGGTAATGTCTTAAAAAAGCTACACTGAAACATTCTGAAAAGTCGTAGACATTGTGCCTCATTTGTTAGCATCACGGTATTATACGATAGTATTAAAATGTATGGAAGTTTTTCAAAGTTAAGCATCAATAAAACAAACAAACAAAAAAGCATGTGAATTTGATAGCAAAATTTCCTGTTAGAAAAGAGAAATCTTCATGTTTTCTTTCCCTCATAACTTTCAAAGTGTGGAAGGACTTTTTCTTTTTTGCAAAAGTTATTTTTTAATGCATGATATGAAATAGGCTAACATCTGAAGATAATATTTCTTACATACAGAAATGGCTGCTTAAAATTAAAGAAAACATTGTTTAGGTCTRATAATGCCATGTTTTACAGTGAGAAAAAAAATGAGGTTGTTAAGTACAGGTCATTAAAATCCTGATTTCCAAATTATAGAAGTGCTTTAAACAATAAAACCCTTCATGAAACAGTGAGAAATTTATGTGATCTCCAAACACATTCAAATATTTAGCAGCAGGTGTGCAAACCACAGGATACCTGCATTTGCATCTGCTTCTACAAGCTGGTGATACAAAACCCCTCAGGCTGGCTGCTTGTTTGGGAAAAGGATGCTCAGTGATTCCAAGTACGACTGTTGGGAATGGTCCATTCCTGTAATGGGTTTCACGTGGAGACAGCCCAATTTCAGGCATCGATCTTGCCTGCGCTTCTCTACACCCCTAAAGCCTTTCCTTGAAATCAAACAAAACTTCAGAACGCCTTTCACGCGAGGAGTCTTTGTGGGTTTTTACTTAGTGATTCATTCCCTTTAATGAGGTGGCTGCTGCAGTTTTAAGAAATCAATTTTAATCGCTTAGAAAATAAATCATTCTAGGCATCAAGGACGAGCTGTTCCCTTTTTAGGAGTAGTAAGAGATCTTTGAAAACAAAAGGACCCACTAATGGAAGAAAAGATGCTCCCGCGGAATTGGCTGAGTGTAAGCTCATTCTTTAAAACCCAAATCTGACGTGACTGCTCAGAAGAACTTGCCCCAGTCTTTTTGTTGAAAGCTTTCATCAGTAGGACTGATCGTCACTGCTCGTCAACGAGCAGGGTACGTGCTACGCTCTGCGCACATCCCTCGCTCCCATTAGCACATCACGAAGATCACATCTCTSCACATCCTCTGTGAAACCAATTTTCTGACTCTGATGCATTAGAATGAATATCCTCCACCAGTCCTATTTTGGCTTAGTTAAAGCTTGTTTCCATTAACATTTAAAATTTGCTCTGTGCTCGGTTTTTACTGTGCTTTGCACATCAACGTCGAGAAATTGAGGATTATAAAAGCAGTGGACACATACGCTCTAGACTAAAAGTTCACAACATAGAAAGGCACAATGTATATTAATCAAAATGAAGATGTGGGGTGCCACTGTATTGCACTGAAACAAGTGGATCCTGCTAGCACTAAAATACTATGGAAGCAGTACATTTGAACAGAAAAGAGCTTTAGGCTAGGTTCCTTCTTCCTTTGGCACGAAATAAAATACACGCTAACAGCTAACAAATGCAGTAATTAACTAGCTAAGTGAAACATATGTAGCAATACAAGCAGTACTTTTCTGTCATTATATTTGTTTATTCAACTAAAATTTCGTTTTACTTGACAGAGAAAGGAGTTTACAAATTGCATRCAGAAACAGCACCACTGAACAAATATAAGGAATTTTCAGCAACTTGACCGAAAAATAGACTTTCAAAATACTTTTTGAAGTACAAGTTTCATCAGTAGTTTCCCAGTTACCTTTCACTTCTTCTTTCATCTTAAAATATTTCTCTATATCCTAACGTTTGTGACTATATTTCCATGTACTGTAAGTAAAGATACACCCTCCAGTCGCTTGACAAGGAAACCACTTGTGAAATATCAGCTCCTTCCCAGGTCTTCACTCAGCATCTACTGAGCAAAATGCTTAAGCAGCATCTTCTGCAACTCCTTGGCCTTTGAACAACAGCCACAGCAGAAGCAGAATATCTCCCAGAGCTGTCTTATGCCCCAGAAAGCACATATGCTCCTGCACACCTCGAAGGATCGCTGCATATTTGTGCTCTGCCAGTCTGGCCTGCTCTGAAAATAATGCAACAAAAAGGATCAACGTGAACCTGCTCACCATCACACTGCTGCAGATTAGCTCAAAGCAAAAGAAGTGGCTAACTCCCCGAACAGACCCGTGCTCAAACTGCTTGGTTGTGCACGGAGTGATAAAAGAATGAGCAGCAAAGACCAGCTCCTTCGGGTACGCTACCAAAATCACTMCTGGCAATAAAGCTTATTAAAACCCATATCGATGTCAGCATTCATTATATGATTAGTTTATTTGGTAGGCTCTGTACATGCAAAGGAAGTCTTTTTTTTCTATATGCCAGAGGAAATGCTAAAAGGGCTTTGAGTGTGGCCTGGAAAAAAAGCACGAAGTATTTGCTAGGTAAGATGAGAAAATGCACTTTTACTCCTAGCTAAGTAGCCTAGGAGGTTTATCAAGGGCCACCTTCCTTCAGGGGAGCTTAAGATGACTAACTCAGACATAGAGATCAAGAGGGTTGATGTCTAAAGCTGAGAGATATTAATCCCGCTGCAGCTACCATATCAGGGTGTGATTATCAGAAAGGACACACAGCCACCAGCTTTAGGAAATTCTAACTTCTGCACAGAGCAGCAGACAATTTCCTCAGCAGCAAGGACCTCCATAAATCATGATATTTATTTTTAATACAATACAATATCGCATTCAAGGTCCTACTTCCCTACCCATCCTCCCCAGTCCCTCACAGTATCAGGTGCTTCTGGGCTACAACACTAACAAGTTCCCTCAAAGCGCTGACAGAAGGCGAGCACAGCACTCCTGGAGTACATGAAGAATACCCTGGAAATGGGAAAAGCTTGACTGCTCAGGCCACAAGCACTTTTTTCCATGGGCTGTTCAAAGACCCTGGAACTTCATCTTACAAGGATAAAGAACCATAACAAACATCACTGACTTTTTTCTATCATTGCAAGAGATGTGTATCTGAGTGTGCTGCTACGAATTCAAGAAAGGCACACACAGTTTTTTGTTGTTTCCCTGGGGAAAAAAAAAAAGACAAATAGCAAATAATATTTCAGAAATCACCAAGATACTGTGGTAAAGAGGTATTACAACTCTGAAGAGGTATTACAACAGTATGTCTGTCTCCCCTTTGTGTATTTGCTGTGATTTCAACACATATTAACRAACAATGAGAAAGATTTAGAAATACCATTGCATGTACTGATTGTATGAAGAAATTAGTAAATATTTGCTACTTGGTATTCTCTCTTCATGGACTGAGCATATCATGAAGGAAGTACAACTATATATTAACTAGAAAGGCATTTCAGAAATCAAAATGCAGTATCTTATAATACTCCACRTACCTAATGTACTAATTATAGGACTAATTATCTATAAATGCTGTGATATAAAATGCAAACAATAATTTGTTTTCTTTTACTGAGCTAGCTATTCTTACCTTTTATCTCCTGCACTCAGTAAAAGGAAAGGAAATTTAAAAAATAGTGTTTGCTCATTACCATAAAGTTAACAGCATTACAAGAACAATAATGCTCCAAAATGGACTATCAATGTTTACAGTCTTGTCTTGCTATGTATCAAGGATGTTAAAAGTTAYCTTTAACATTAGGTTCTTCACAAAAAGCATTATGTTCTTCAAATGACTGATAAACTGAATATTATAATTGATAGTTTTGATGGAATAACGTTAATAGGACAATTAATTATAAGCAATTCTTAATTCAAAATAAATATATTGGAAATTATTGGAAACACTCAAAATAACTTATGCAGAAAAATACTATTTAATTGCTTTGGAGGACAACCTTATATCTGCTTGGAATGCAGATTACTGCCTTTGATTTATATTTGAATATAAATTCATACCCTTGTTTTCCTGACCTACACAAAAACTATTTCCATCTGCTTTTGGATGATTTATGTTTTATTTTTGATGAACTAGTAAAGACCATCCAATCGCTATTTCCATAGATAAAAAGGAATACTGAAAATCAGAGAACCTCCATATAACTTCAAGGTTCCACCCCTTGCCTTCCACATAACTTCAACATTAGATAAGGCTGCTGTAGAATAAATAAGGACCTATTCTTGRATCCCTGATATGATTGAGTTGCATCCTTCCCCATCAGCCCAAAGGGGGTTGCACWGCTGAACTCATGAACCCTGTGCTTTGGCTACACACCTGTAAGCTTTTTTGCCCCTACTACGTATGGAAGAGACCTGAGAAAAAAAGGTTAATGCGCACATATGCCATATTCAGAGAGTCCAACCTTAAGAAGTCTGAATTTACCAGCAGCTCTACTATTCACTTGTTGGAGATGAGCAATGCATTCTTTTTTTTTTTCTGCGCATTCAAAATGTTGTGAAAGGTTTGATGCCTTTCTTATTAGAGACACAAATTATCCRTTATGTATATCTGCTGACATTTCAATTTGTCCAGTACGTCTAAAATACACATCACTTAGCTAATAGGGAATGGAAAAGAATAGGCAAAGTCCATTGTTCAGCAGARCCTTTCACTAGGAAACTGTCTGGTTAGAAGGTCTTGCTATGAGGCCACTGTGCAGCTCATGAGCAGCCTGGGCAAAGGAGACATTTGCACACAGATCCCGCCTGCCCAGCCAAAGCCTCTAACGCTCCTTGGTCTACTTGTTTTTTTTTGTTAAAGTTTCGTTTTACCCTTACGTTCTTGCCTCCAGCATCTCCTGGGCACTACTCAAGGCTCTCCCACAGTGATGGGCTGCAAGCAGGGCAGACAGCCTCCCTAGCAGGAAGTACGTTTTAGGCTGTGGTTAAAACACTGTTAAGAAAATGCCATACTAAAGTATCTCAATTACACTGATTTTCCATCGTACATCTAGGTAGTCTTGGTATTTTCTACCAAATTACCGCGACTTCTTTTCCATTAAAGGACACCAGGGTGGAGTTATAAATAGCTGCAAGGAAACACTCCGCCTCCAAGAACCCACTGAGGGCTGCACGGGAAAAGTTTTCCAAACAAACCTGCGATTCCCCGTTGGGGAGGGAGGAGGGCTCTGCCCTTCCCTACCCTTTGGCGGGAGAGTTTCCATCTGCAGCTCAACCCAAGCGCTTCTCCAGCGCGTGGTCCCAGCCGGCAGGGAGCAGAGGCAGGGTTGCCATGCCAACCGGCGGTGCTTTCTGCTCGGTTGGCATGGCGACGGGCGAGCAGCCTTGCCGGCCTTGGCCAGGCGGCAGCCAGGAACACGGCACAACAGGAGCTGCCGCCCGGATGGCACCGGGGCAGCAGCACTGGCCGCAGCGTGGGCCCACGCAGCAGCATCCGCCCTCCAGAGGCAGGACTGCCGCCTCTGGCTCCCCTGCATGATCCTCTGCCTGCAGTAAAGTCTTGGGAAGGCTTTCCCTCTTGGTGCATACTCGCATCCAAGCGGCACAGGGCTCACGCTGGCAGGAGATGGGGCCTTGGGCGGCCCTTTGGTCAGTGGCTGCACCAAGAGGCTCAGGGAAGTCCCTGCAAACACTTCAGTTCTGGGACGTAGCTCAGGACAAGTCCCTCCGGGCTGTGTAAGTCCTAAGAGATGGTGGTGGAGACACAATATTCTGAATATTGCTTTTCTAAAACAGCTCATCATTGGTTTTACAACCAATCAGGTTTACAGCAATCAGGTGTTTCTTAACCCCATGGCRCAATCAAAGAAAATCTAATACACACCTTCACATACTAGGGGTATCATACCCTCACGGCATATCAAACCCTCACCAATTTGGTAGCAGAAAGCTAGCAAGATGACAGAACTACGGTCTTGCACTTCGCTCCTTTTCATATTTTCAGTTGTTCTGAGACAGGTTGCAATGAAAATGCACTTAATGACAGATACATATGACCAAAAAAAATCACATCTAATGGAGCCACTCCTAAAAAAAAATAAAGAAGACAAAAATAGAATTGTCAAATGCTTAGAAACTATGTTCAAAATAAAAGTCCAAAAGTAATTAATTTAGCGGGGAAAAAAAGTACCTCCCTCTACAAAAAAAACAAACCCAAAAAACTACTTATCAGAAAGAAAAATAACCTAGACACAGTGAGGAACTGGATTTGCATCATGCAACACAAAGGTATTTATTTTAGAGCTGACAGAACTTCAATGAAACAGGTAAATTTAATGACCCTAATTGAAATCCTGCTGAGATCCTACAGGCGAACAAAGTCAACCTTTATCAGCTGTCAGCTGGTGCTCACGACTGCAGCAACTGACCTTAGTGAAATGGGAACTGACAGGTAATGGCTCTGCACCTCCTACACGGCAGGGGGATGTGACACCAGCTAGTCACGGAGCTGAGCTGGTGCCCTGAAACCTTGAGGTGAGGGGATTATTTTTTCTGCCTGTTTTGAGAGAGGGGTTTAGTGTTTTTCTGTTTCAATACAGGAGAGATTTCTAATACTTTTATTTAGTTCTTCACATAAATCTATCATGCTGTATCTCTCTTCAGCATTACTTGAATCATCAATAAAAATTGGAAAACAAAAATAAAATTTGCTATTTCATACATTATCATGAATATAATTTCCTTAGTGTCTTCAAGATCTCCCAGGACAGCAGGGCTGTAGGTACTAAACATCTGTGTACATACAGATGTGTTTTAAATTTTGTGACCATATGTTCCTATTTTTCRTTAACATTGCATATTAAAAATATCCAGAGTAGTTTTCAGTAAAACGAGTATTTTAGACTGATAAAAATTCCCCCAATTTTTTTGTTACTATATAATTTCCTAAGATCTTTTAAAAGGCACCTCAGAAGTATAGTTTTTTTACTCAGGAGTTAACAAATAAAACAAAGTTCTATTTAAATACAGAGAACTATGGAAAACATGCCCTTAAATAAAAGTGAAATACATATCCATTCATGGCCATACTTTTGCTTGAAAAAAAATAAATATTTATTCCACTGTGGAGAGAACTTCTTAAATTTCATCCCCCTAACTTGTCCATTGCACTCACTTTAGAAACATCAGCTCTCACTGGCATTACAATATCCAGGCAGAGGCCCAAGTTTTTACCTGTTGCCTGTGATTACTTGAATAACCAAATATTCTCAAACTAAATTCTATGCAAAAACAAACAAGCAAAAAAAAAAAAAAATCCAGCATAAACAAAAAGATCCAGAATATTTTTGGTATCAAATGGTTTTAAAAGACACAACTTGAAACATTGCTCGTGTATATGAGGGTTGTGGCACACAAGGTTTGGGGGTGCCAGGTCCCCAGGGACCCCGGCAGTCCTTGCTGTCCCTCACACTCCTCTGCCCCAGCCCCATCTCAGCCCAGCTGGTGGCCGTGAGTCGCTGCTGCACAGCCCCACCACAGCAGGCTCTGTATATATAAATGGCAGCTCACTACTGACTTCTTTTGGGTCCACAATATGACGTGTTCGCTTCTAAGTAAGGAAATAAACCTCAGAAAAAAATCTCTGTAATAGAAGAGAATTGCAAAGCTGATTAGGTAACTCTTTAGCCTATTTCTTTTCCTCTGAACAAGTAACTTACGTTTCCAGCTTCCTTCATTCTTTCGCTCTGCCTATCACTAGTGTTAAATTCAATTTTCTATCTTGCAGCAACAAAATTGGAACGCGTGGTAAGTCGAAAGGAAAACAATGTATTTGGTAAAAGCTCATTACTGCACATAGGCTAACCTGATCGCATGACAGTTATGCTCATAAAGCTCAGTAAAAAGCAGAATAAATAAATGGGTAAAAGAAAAAGAAAGCAGAATAAATAAATGGGTAAAAAAAACCTAAATGGCATCTAAAAGTAAATATTACAAACACGCAAAACACAAACCCTCTTGGGTTTTTCATGCAGAGAGGCTTGCAATATGTGGAATCTTACCCTGCCAGTGCCCCTTCATAAATTTGACTATCAGTGAGCTTAGAGGAATATGGCTTGCTAAGGGAATATATTCTCTTCTGCAGATGATTTAAACACCACAAAGACCTCCTATCAGCTGTAGTAATTAGGGAATTGGAGAGTACCACTGTAAAAATAAAGATGGGGAGGGTTTCAAACAGTTATGTTTTCTGACTTCTGAATCAGCAAACAGGATGGTCTAAATGATTGACAGGAAATGCATATAGAATGACAAATTTTCATAACTTATAGTTTTAATAGCTGAATTTTCCTTAAACAGAATTCTCTGATGGCAGCTGACACTTACATGGACTTGTATCTATGTGGCATATTTAGAATAGAGAAGATTCTGCACTAGAAGATATGTTGGCTACTGTCCCCTCATTTTCTCTATATGCAATACAAGACAAATATAACATGTGAAAATGTTATGAATGTATCCCATAGTATGTTCACTGCAAAATAACAAAATGTAAAAAGGACTTTTGTGGACTGTGATGTTCTTCCTAATCTAGTACTGAAAAAAAAGGACAGAGGAAAATTCTCCTGTTTCATTGGTAAACATGAAGAGCTTCACACTAGGTGTATCAGTCTCCCTTATACAAAGTATTTTCCTCGTACCTTAGTCTTCTTGTGGAAGATGGACATTGTCTGGCCACCATCGCCACTTTACTTCCTATCGTAGCATCTTTTCCCTTGAGCGCAGAGTGAGACATTGCCCTTCTTGTACAGTCACATTTAAGGGACAGAATTCTACCTAACACTGGCACAGACTTATAACCACTGTTAAATTACTCAACAATTCAGCTATTATTGTCATATACCTCAGATACTGCAAAGCCCATTTAGCAGGCAAGAAATAACTTTTCTTCAATCTCTAGTAAGCCTTTGGGTGAATAAAATGTAGCTGAATAAAAGAGTATTAAAAAGATACATTATATAACATGTCTTTCAGTTACAGATTAGTATTCTACAGATGATTTCAATTATAATAATCAGATGTCCCCCTCAAATACAAAAATTTTGTCCTCTATCACCTATACTCAGCACGTGTTTCAGCAGTGCTGAAACATCCAAGCTGTCTGTGGAATGGATGTTTTAAAAGATGTATGTATGTATGGGGCATTTGAATTCATCACAAACAGGACAAGCTTGTGGAACAGACAAATTCTACACAGCAAAAACAGGATTCAGCTAAAGCTGCTGGAACTCAAATAAAAGTTACCAGAGTGAGGGGTTAAATTAGAGAATATAGGAAAGCCAATAGGTGCAGAAGAAAATCTGGCTTGGGTTGGTGAATCATGGAAGAGTGCAATCATAAAAGCCCTGTATATTTGAGAAAAAAAAAAAAAAAAAGAAAAAAAGCTGCTCATTCTGTCCCAAAATAGCATTTAAACATAGCATAGAAAAATAATCAACCAGATCAAATACATTTATGCGTATATGCAGATGCTCAAACCCTGGAAGTCTAAAAATAAGACAGAGGAATAAAAATATCTAGTTTTAAGTGGGAATATTGACCTAATAGGAACATTAKAGACTTGATGGAGGAAAGTAGTCAGTGGGAAACCATGAAAACAAACTATGGAGTAACGAAAGAGAAGGCTACACTTTATATTAAAGAAAGCTTWGCACCAAAGAATGAACTGTATTGAATGTAGCACAAAATGTCTATGGATTAAACCTCCAGGCCTACATAAGCTTTCAAAATAAATTATCACTGCCTAATCAGGATGACAATGGTGCCAGGGAGGTGTCAACAGAGATCTAAGAGACAGCAAAAAAACATATTAGTAATCAGAAACTTCAATCACCCCCACATAGACTGGATAAATGTCAGGTTGGGGTGTGACTAAATGACACCAAAAATGACTGACTCATGGAGAAGCTTGTGGTGAAACCTGAAACAAGACAAGGCTTGCTCCAAGCAATGTGTAAGCCACGGTTCAAAATGTTGCTGTTACTTTGACCATAATGGAATTAGATAAGCACCCTTTAAAACTAAAAAAGCTTAAAATTCCACTACAACTGTGTGTAATTTCAAAAAGTAAACTATACAAATAAGGAAGATTCTTTCCAACTGCTAAAAGATTGTTTATAGTCATCAACTGTAGAGTTAAACAGAAAACTTTGAAGACTTTATGAAGAGATCGGTTCAATATTCTGAAAGGTCAAAATAAACAAGCAGAATGTTAAAGATTATTAGGAAAAGGAACAGACAGAAAAAGAGAAAAAATCGTTATACCATTTTAGTACACTGCCATCTTGAACACTGTATGCAGTTCTAGTCCCCATCTCCAGCAGGGTCAAGTATAACTACAAAAGGTCCCAAGAACTGCAGCAAGAGTTACGGAACACACAGTACATCTCTAGTATAAATTCAGACAAAACAAACAGTGATTTTTCCACATTGAAAAGAAGCAACTAAGAAGCATATTTTAGATATTTGTAAAAACAACGTTGCAAAGGAGGCCAACAATCACTCACTATTTGTTATTTGTAAGAAACAGCAGCCAAAGAGCTTATCAGATGTCAGGCTCAAAACAAATGAAATGATACTCTCACTTTCACCCATATGCATATAGATGTGCATGTTTAAACTGTGAAATACCCACAGATTATGTTTAACACAAAAAAAAAAANAAAAAAAAAAAAAAAAAAAAAAAAAAGAAGCTAAAAATAGAAGATGAAAAACAGACAGCTTTGCTCAGAAAGGTCCTGAGTTGTCTCATGATTTAACACTGGGAGAATATCAGGGAAATACCAGCCCTATTCTTATTACTCCTCTCGAGCCTTCACCATTGGCCACATTTGAAAACAGGCTACAGAAAAAGATGGGCTTTTGGTTTAGCTTATTATGGCCATTTTTATGTCCTTATCTTCTTGGAGTGTGCTATTAAATCACTTACAACTCTGCCGCGCCGCTCATGAGCTGATGGGCTTGTCCTGCAGTGTTAATAAGCACTGCTGCCATGGCTCACAACTTACTGTTCCGGGGGGAAAGGAAGTAGAAGTTGTGACCTGAAACACTTTACAATTCATTTTTGAATCAACTGCAGATGAAGATAATTTTGTATATGAGATTTTTGCAAATTGCATAAATATGCCTATGTAGAATATATAACTGCCTGTCAAGAGCTTGGAAATTATTACAGAGTCACTTCTTTAATGATGCTGAGTAACAGTTATGTTCATTTTAATTTCTCTAACATCTGCTCCTGGCAAATGTAAGCAGATGTGTCTAATTATTACCTTTCGATACTTCTATATGCATAGCATGAATAAGAACATGAAAAAATCAGATTCCTGTGAAGGAGAGGCAAAATGCCTTTGAAATAACACAGCAATGCACCAAGTAATTAATATACCTACTTTATTGTTGGGAAGTTAACAAATAAGCACAGGAGATATATTACTCAAAGAGAAAATATTGTTTAAAAGATAATAGATATATTTATTCTATATACAATTTAAATTACTTCGGAACACACAGAACACAAGTCATAATARTATTCTTTTTTTAGGTACATGTTGATTGTTATGGGAAATAATTTTGAACCTATCTTCTTACTCTAAGCCCATTCAGATTTTGCATGTTTTTCATCTGTCCTTTTAAAATGCTTTTTATGTTTTTAAATTCAGGAAAAAAATCCAGTTAATGGTATATTTAACCTTTTTTTTTTCAGACAACACAACAGAGAAATCGATTTCTGTTCTTATCTCATGAGAAAAAAAAAAGTTTATCTTAAATCCCAAGTGATACCATGCTCAACTATCCCTTTGTGAAAAATGCAAGTCATGCCCTTATAGCCCTTAATATTTTCTCCTCTGCCTGGAAACTCCCATTTGTTTTGCATCTTCTGCACTCCACTGTTCCTCACTCTGTGCATCCCAGACCCCTGACCTGGGGCCACACAGGCCTGGAACAGACCCCCTTGCTGGCCTGAGAGTCTTGCTTCTGGGCAAGGGGAAAGCTCCTAGCTCCACATCCATCTTTCCAGCAGGTCAGTGCCTGCCTTCCTCTAGGCAACACTGCCGCTCTGGATTGCTGCGGAGTCTCTAGATTCCTCATGGTTATAAAATGTATTACAAGAAGAAGGTGGGACAAGTTTTCAGGGCAATTTTATCAGGAGAAAAACTAAACTCTATAAGCTGGTTCGCTAGCAAGAGTAACAAATTAACATCAAACAAGTCAAGAAGCTGCATTACGCGCATGAAGAATAAAGTTGATTAGGGTATTAACTGACATGTAAATAGCCCACAGATTGTGGCAATAAGGAAAGAAACTTTTCACTTTAAAGTGAAAGAATTTTTTCACTTTATATTTCAATCTGCAGATAGATAGATTCTATTACCCATTTAAATTTTAAGAACATTTGTTTCACCATTAAATCATTTGATGCTATACAGGGTGTATGGACCAAATAGCTTTTTTCATTACCAAGTTAATATCAAATCTACTACACAGTATAATACTCATAAGTAGTTTAAATTCAGCTAGATGAGAAAGGTGTGCCAGAAATCAGATTACATGCCCATATGAATTAGCAGACAAGCTAAAATAATTATTGATTCAGTTTACTGTGTTACAAGTGAACTATAATTTTATTCTGTTTCTTTTCCAGCAATTAATTTCTGAAAATAATTAACTAGTGTATGTGATGATCAGGATTAGTCTGTAATTTTTATTAATTAAAAGTACATTTTTCAACTACTACCTCAAATAGAACTATCAAATCACTTGATTATACAAAACAACACAAAAAGTAGGACATATTTTACATGCTGAAACTAAATGTATGTTCGATTTGTAGTACAGGATATAAACTAGATCTACATCATCTCTGTTACATTTGCTGAAGGTTATCTCACAAAGAATGCCTTTATAAATAAGGCCAACTTTTCATAGTCCCAAATCCCACAGATCACTTTCAGAACAGAACCTGCTAGATGTTAAGTACATTAAAATATATGATGCTATCTATACTGTCAGAAGAGGTCTTGAAAATCTAGTCCTACTGATGGTAATCAAGTATATTTGATACAACTTGGTTTACTGGTTATCTCTTACAGCTAACTGTAATCAATGTGTTTACACTTCTAAAAAAATTGACTTTTCTTGGAATCTGACTCTGCTTTCCAAAGGAGTGATTTACTTTATACTTAGAAAAGGCCTTTTCAAAGATCACTGATGTATATTTTATTATTAGAATAACCTGATATGGTATAKCTATTCCCAATTGTATAAATATCCCAGATGGATTGATAAAGTGGCTACCTGATAGCATAATAATCAAACACAAATATAGAGGATTTATTTTTCTTACCAGAAATACTGACTATACATGAATTTATACATGCAGGTAAGTAAGCTTTAAATTCTTGTTCTGTGTTGCTGTGTACAAGAATAAAACATCCACTGACTTCAAGTTGTATCATTTTGCATTTCCAGTAATATGGTTAACCTACCTAGACAATACAAAGCTACTGTTTTAGTCAATCTCAACATTAAAAAAAAAAAACTTTTGGTCATTCATAAATCATCTGAAATACATGAATTTGGATTGTTTGAAGCTACAATTTCAAAATACTTTTTGCTAGAATATTCTTCAAATAACTATGGAATATAATATCACTTACATGTTTCCAGAAATGACAAATAATTATTATATTAGAAATAGTAGGAATATTCCAGTTACTCCTTTTTCAGTAAAAGCAGACTTCCTGAGTGGGATGAAGTGGGTTCAAATTAAGTAACAGAAGTGGGAAGCCATACATAAAAGGACTGAAAACAAGACCATGAGGTAATCAAGTTCAAAAGCAGTGTGGAAGCTGTTTGGTTTGGTGTGCGTTCTCAATGATATACTTATGTGAAAGGAGACGCAGGTGCTCAGAAGTAGCCTGCACTACTCCAAGGGTATTCAGCAAGGGGAAATCAGGCTTGATTAACCTGATCTCCTTCTATGAAGGGGTGACTAGCTGGATAGATGAGGGCAGAGCGGTGGATATCATCTATCTGGACTTCAGCAAGGCTTTTGACACCGTCCCTCACAGCATCCTCTCAGACAAATTCTGAAAGTGTGGTTTAGATGAGTGGACAGTGAAGTGGATTAGGAATTGGCTCGATGGCAGGGMACAGAGAATGGTAGTCAGTGGCGTGGAGTCCAGTTGCAGACCAGTAGTTAGTGGTGTCCCCCAGGGGTCAGTCCTCAGTCCAATCCTGTACAACTTATTCATTAATGACCTGGATGAAGGGCTGGAGTGCTCCCTCAGCAAGTTTGCTGATGATACCAAACTGGGAGGAGTAGCTGATAGCCCTGAGG
>NW_020454539.1:1986787-1995911 GCF_003342845.1 Nothoprocta perdicaria | reverse complement strand
TCTATAAATACCTCAAGGGAGGCAGTGAGGAGGAGGGGGTGGCCTCTTTTCAGTGGTGGCCAGTGATAGGACTATAGGAAATGGCTAGAAACTGAGGCACCAAAAGTTCCACAGGAACTTAAGAAAAAATTTCTTAACAGTGAAGGTGATAGACCCCTGGAACAGGCTGCCCAGAGGGGTTGTGGAGTCTMCTTCTTTGGAGATCTTTAAAACCTGCTTGGACGCAGCCCTGTGCCATGTGCTCTATGTGACCCTGCGTGTGCTGGGGCGTTGGACTAGATGACCTCTGAGGTCCTTTCCAACCTTAAGCATTCTATGATTCTATGAATCTATGATTCTATGATTCTATGAAAGACACTACTGCAATCCCATGATAGCATCTGCTGCCTCTACAAAAACTAACATAAAGGCCCAGCAGTGCAGGACAGTCACACAAAAGCCTACTATGAAAGTACAGTGTGAATGGCTTGATGGGTCCGTAAATAAAACTTTGGGACTTGTGAGCTTTTGTAGACCTGGAGTTCAGGGTTTTATTGTGCCTCACAGTATCAAGATCTAAGTTAAGTCAAAAAAATTGTGATGAATGCACAGGAAAAACTGAAATAAGCTGGTGAAGAAAGAAGACACAAAGCAGAGGTAAAGCCCTGCTTGAGAAGTTTCCTTTAGCAACTCTGACACTTGGCAAAACCTATGTTGTAGCCCAGGTATAACAGCTGCTGCTTTCAGACAGCTTCTACACCATCACGTTAGCATAATCACAGCTTGTTTTTGGCAGAAAGGAAGCACTAGGAGAAGATATTGTAGATGGATATCTTCAAAACTGGTAACATTTTTCTGTTTAGATATAACTACTGTAGTTAGCATATTCAGAATAGCTGAGTAACTTCCAAAATCTTGTCCTGTTTTCCGTCTCAGAAACAAACTAGAGCAACACTCTCATAGTCCCATACAACTTCAGCCCTAACATTAAACCATTTATAAATTACAATGCAGTTGTTAGTAAGGTCTCTAATCAATAATGAAACCACACTCATTTTGTCTAGCTACAACTTCACAAGAGAAGAACTGCTTCTTACAAAACACTGCAAATGACTTGTAACTCTTTAATAAGTATGGGCACAATTTAGTTAAACTATAGAAGGAACACTAGCAACAGAGATGAAAATGATTTAGGCCCATGTTCAGTTGTGATGAAGTCGAACAGAGTGGCTTTAGGGGTTGTGCTCTCCCTTGCTTAGCATTAAAAGAAATACATATAATTTTTTTTTGATTATCTATTGCTGTCACATGACAGTGTCAGGAGCTGACAAGTCTTAAATCAGTGTAAGTAAAAAGAACAMAGAGTGACACATATATGAAATAGAGATTGACACTGAAAATATTTATCTGTCATTYGCTTTCACTGACATCAAAGATTAAAAAACAACCAGCACCACAACAATAAAAAACTCTAAATCACTATCCTTAAGAAGCTTGGCACATATTTCAATAAAAAGAAGAAACAATATTTGGTTTTCCACCAAAGATCATGAGTTCCAGCAAAYGGAATTCTTTCCAAAGTTCTTTTAGACTGGACAACTGGATACAGACAGATACAACTGGAACAGTCTGATTCTGATAACCCAGGAGAATCATTTTACTGACACACAGGCCTATAGCTAGATATTTTTCTGAGATACTTCTTTGTCCACATCTTTCTGGAGCAGATAACTAAGCCTCAGTCTAAAAGTGCTGCCTTTTTTCCTCTGTCTATAAAGGGGTCTTAGGTTCCCAGCTTGGTGGCAGGCATCAGTGCTGCAGACTTCTCACATTATGTGGAATAATCTAGATACTGAGGGATGCCCCCTGCACTAGAAAGCACAGTGTTAACACACCAAAACAGCTGTGGGAAAAATAAACAGCGTGTTTATTTTTTAATTATACCTACATACTAACCATTCAATAAAGTATATATGGAAAATTTAATTATTAGTGTAACTATTATATTAGATGAAACTTACAGTGAGAATTCATCATAGTCCTGAGTAAAGTCAATGAGTATATTAAGTATGCTACATTTGAAGCAAAAGGAAGGAATTAAAATGTCCTTTTTTTCAGTAGTAGCAGAAATACGATAAGGACAGGACTTTATTCATGATTCATGTGTAATGAATCAAGCACCTTATGACAGCAGGAAAAGGTGTCCGGCATGGCAGTGTCCGGCAACAGTTAGTGAAGGCAAATCCAGGAATTTCAGTTATCAAGATATATATGAAAGGAACTGGGTAGCACTAAATGCACTAAAAATGAGGACAACTATGCAGCCCTTGAAGGAGGCCAAGGCCCACAGATTTTTTTTTTTTTTCTGTAGAATGCTTGTGGCAACAACTGACTTATTTCTGAACACAAGGGAAGATAGTTTTATTTTATACTTACAATATAACAGAGAGTAAATAAATGAGTTCATAATTGCCTGTATATTGAACTCAAGGGCTGAATCAGCTCCTTCCCAGAGCAAGGCTATCATTGCAGCATTTGCAATTCAGGAAAACATCAGTACATAGCTAACTAAATAGAGTGTGCAATTAAAATCCAAGTTTTTCTCATTTCCTGCTCATACAATGTAGTGTCTAACAATAGCACAATTTACAGATTTTTTAGAAACGAAATGGATTAAAAAAAGAAGTTGCCTGCTTAGGAATAGCAAGCCTCTTTAGCTTAATGCATTTGATGGCGGTAGCAGGTGAAAACACCTCTTTCTTTCAGAATCAGTAACTGCCATTTCAGACTGCAAAAAATAGAAAGCAGTAAAATGTCAGCTGACACAATGAATTTCTGTATAAAAGCAATGATATAACTTGGCTAAAGCTTGGGAGATATATGTGATAGCTGAGGGCAGTAGAACTGTCAGCCTGCTATGCAGATTTCATTGTATTTCTCCTCAAAAAATAGTAACACTGTTTATATTATACACTACAGATGCAATAACTTTGCTTTCGTTAATGCTCACCTTCACATCAGCACTGTTACTTTGTCACTGGCATAAATCAGAAATATTAGCAGCTGTAGAATAAAAGCATATGCAACAGGATGTAATGACTAGTTAACTGGTATTGGCATGTTCAATTAAATCATCTCAATTAAAACACTAAAGCAAATTAAAAAGTGACTTTATTTAGATTAAAAAAAAATGATAATCAAACCGGAGTGTCTGCCAAATTTCTGTCGTGTCTGTTTTAGTGAAGTAGCAAGCACAAAATTCCAAGGGCAGACACACTAACGTTTCAGAGGATATTTAATGTAGACAAGTGCACATCATTTGCATCCTCATAAACATAGAATAAACACATTTCTCCTTTGCATCTGGCCTCTTTTGGTAGGTTTTGAATATTATGTGATCTCTGTCTAACAATATAATCTGTCTAGAACTAAATCAAAGACGGTGTGTCTGCCAAACAGTTCTCCATAGGACAAAAATGCTTCATACTTTCCCTTCTGTACGCCCACAGATATTTGTACTCATCCTTGATTGCCTCTGGGCTCTTGTTCCCTAAAAAGTGGTCAGAAAGTTTGCAGGAAAAAAAAAAAAAAGGGACTATTTAAGTTGCTGAAAAACAATTTCAGAAGATCTTTATTGTCTTGGGAGTCATTCTAATATTCAAATTGTCCTTGGCAGTTAGTTTGCCAATGTTAGTCTCATTGAGAGTACAGAAAGTCCAAAGGGACCAAGGACCACAAGAATGACAGGTATAAAAAATGTTAAATAACTTCTGCAAACTGGGCTCATAAAGAGATACCACGGTGAAGTCAGGATACATTTGGCTAGTATAAAATGCTTATCTGACAATATTTATAAATAGTCTGACTATAAGTGAATTGGTAAATCACTTAAAACTGATGCTTTTTCTCTCCGTCTTTTATAAAACAAATGACAACATACATACACATGACAAAAAATAGTGGCAATAAWTATTATTTGGTAGTTTTTTTTCCCTTCCTAGCTCTTAATGAATAGACAATACAACAAATAACAAAATTAATATAAAACCAAACTTCTGTCTAACAGACATTACTTATTTATAGTCTGTAAAAATTTAACATAAATGTTAACTAAAACTTACAATCTTTGCATTGTTCCTTTGATAAGTAATACACATAATGTAAAGAATATATTCATAAAAATATTTTTTTCCTGAAATCTATTTTAAAGAAGTCAGGAAAAACTATTTGTTCTGAAATATACACATTTTAAATGTGAGAAAGTCTGCTCAAATCTAGAAATCTAGAAATACACATGCTCTTTATGAGATAGATTAACTTAGAAAGCAGGTTTCCTTTTTAATTGAGTGAATTAAATAGTTAGTACTTGTACAAGGATTTCTTGGGGTTATATTTAGCAACTCTTTACAAAAGACTCCAGTTCAGAATATATTGCCTTTTTGTGTGTTACTTATAACACTTTTAGTATTCAAGGTTTTGTTTTTCAGGGCACTCGGAATCTGGCACGAAAATACTAGCTTGCAACCTTGCAGCAGAGTAAACAATATCACATCTTTCAAGAAAAAGAACATTTTTACTCTACTGGATACTTGACACACGGTGACTCATGAACTGATCCCATTATAATTTCAGGCAATCAGATTAAATCAGATTCTGAACCTTCCATTAGCTTGTTGATTATTTAATATGGATTCAAATTTTCCAACTCCCAAACACTCCACCTTGTTTTCTTTCTCTTTATAAATATCTTTTCTCTCTTATTTCTTTTCAGAAATAGCAAAGCCTATTATTGAATATCTGATATAGTATGTAATGAAGGCAGCATCTGACTTTCTAGGAATGGTACATTACACAGAGTTTGCCCAGGATACATCTACATCATAGTATTTTACTCCTGGCCTGTTGCTTTGTTACTACAGTAATTCAAGTCTTGGACCTCTCCTGAGCACATATTTGTGATTATTTCTAAATAGAAAGATCCGCTTTCACACTATACCCTATAATTAATACCTGAATCCTAGCCAGTCTCCTCATTTGTTCCAAGAATAACGATTCTGAATATTTATTATACAACTACCACATTTTCTTTTTCATGAAAGTCATGAAACAGAAAAAGAAAACATCCATTACCTGGTCAGAGAACATAGACCTTTAGGCCTAAATTCATTCCACTGAATTTTAGGCACTTGAATGAATGAGAAGTAAAATTGCCCTAAATAAATGGAAGGAGACAGGCAACACTAGAGGGCAATCTAGATCTTAGGCAAAGTGAATTCTCTGGAAATGCATTTCTCTTTTTTTCCATTGACTGTATATTCTGCCTAGGACAAATGCACTTATAAACTTACGCACGTCACAAAATTTGATTCAATTTCCACAGGCATGCTACTCTACCTGGTCTAATTAGGTCTGAAAAAAGACATCTCTCAAATAAATATCTCAGAATGTGAACCAGCATTTATTGAAACCTTAGTTTTACTCTTGTTATTCTGATTTCCACCACATAATTGCAGGAAACATAATTCATCCAGTTTCCTCTCTCCAAAATTCTTTACCATTTTAGATGCTCATTATACTTCCAAGTGGGAGGGAGATGATACTTGCTTTCTATTTTACTTTCCTGCTAAATCTAAATTTTCTGTGAATAGGAAGCATCAGCCATTATATATTTGCCACTCAAAAGATTTGCCACTCAAGAGATATATTTGCTAAAGAGTCTCCAAGATTACTGGACAAACATTTGTGTGCTGCTGTCGCCTTACAAATACATTCCATAATTTCATTGCAATGCACTACATAAATTGTTTGTACACAGAATCATTAGCCTAATTTTTGTAGACAGCCTAAAGCCRTAATTTCCTATTTATTAGCAAGCCTTTTTGTATTTACTGCAGGAAAAAGAAAAAGATAAATGAACAGACGTTTCAACCATGAACGATTTAACATTATGGAACAAATTCAGACATACAACCAGATCCTACTCAAGTTTATTTTTATTTCCAGAATATTAACCTTTGGTCTGTATGACTTATGAATCATAAGGCCAAACAAATATTCACATACTTGAATCGTAATGTGGGAGAACTGCCTGCCAAGCTATTTTACTACAGCAGGTGTTAACAGGTGTTAACATATAGAGGTAMATGAATTTATGACATAAAAAATCATTCTGGAGCTGGTGCACTTCTGCATTCTGGTGGCTCTGGCAGATCTTAGTGATTACAGCACCTTCTAATAGCACTTCTGTGTTGGCCTGGAAGCTGATTCCCACATCCATTTGATAACTTTGGGCACCATTAACACCATTAAGTTCTCAGTAGRCAGGAAAATAGTCCTCTCAGATATCTAAGACTTGTGCACAGGACTGTAAATGGGACACATGACCTTCAGAAGACCCACTCCGTCTCTGAGACTGCAACTAGAGGCCAGGTGAAGTATTTGCAGGTCCTAAAGAAGTAGCTAACATATAAATGCCTATAATTCACCAAAGGACTATGCATGTCTATTACAAAATTAATATAGATAAAAAAAAAAAAAAAGAAAAAATAGAAGTATTTTAAAGCTACAGATTTTCTACACTGAAATAGCTGAGTGAGTCACAAATAGGAGGCAAAAGGATGGGCTACAAATTTTGATGTCAAATTTCATGCCTTCTGTGTAATGTCTCCTACTTTCTCTTCTATTTTGCTAACTTAGTCATATAAAAAGCTCCTACTGTTCTTTTTTATTATAATTATTCATATATAAATGAGTCAAAGGAAAAACGAGATGAAAAATAACAAGAAATTCTTAACTGATTCAGATCCTTTTCAGTCCATTTMTGTGATGCTCACTTGCAAGTCTTCTACACAGACATGCCAAAGTAAGTTGCCAGCACGGGAATTTCAACTCCCAAAGCTGTGAGACATCCAGATAAGCAATTCTTGGCAATGTAAGCATTGATAGGTTGAACATTTTCTTTTCTGAATGGCATATTGCTGACACCTTCAAAGAGGGCAGGATTTTGTCTTGAATAGGTCAGCAGATCAGTTCCCAATATCTCTGTGATGTACAGGAAATGACCAGACATACATATCTTAACGATGCATTTATCTTACTTGTGCATTTATTTTCCTGTTTTTCCTGTAAAAGTTACATGCATAGCACCTATGCCTGTGCAAAAGCTGTCTTGTAGGTCAAGCTTTCCATTCGTTTTCCTAGTAGGAAGATGAATCAATGTATAACGTAATTAAATTGATATTACACTTGCCCTCTGTATTTTTACCTAAAAAGAAATAAATTTAAGTATTCATGTAAATGTGCATCTCCAGAATTCAGAGGAGTTTACATTTTACTGATCTCCTCTTCTAGTGTGCAATTGTGTGCAAATCCTTCCAGGCTTCCAAGCTCATCAAAAAAAATAAAAGAAAAAGAACAGAATACCCAAGAATGGAATGGCAGGAAAAGATTCAGCCATTCTACAGTTAATTCTACATTGAATTAATTAAGTTAATGAGCATTTGAAACATGCTGTATCTGTCAGACATCACTCATTTTACACAATCATCAAAACTTTATGTGAAAAATTGCCTCACCCTTTACTCRTAAGACCAGCCCTCAGGAATCTCTGTGGACCATCAAAGAAGTCTAGAGAAAAGAAAACTTTCTTTCGGTGGATAAAGATCAGGTTAGGGATCACTTCAGCAAACTGGGCATACATGAGCCCTGATGGGATGCAACAACACTTATAAGTGCCCAGAGAGATGACTGATGTCATTGCTAGGACACTGTCAATCATCTTTGAAAGGTCATGGAAATCAGGAGAGGTGCCTGAGGACTGGAAGAAAGCAAATGCCATTCCAATCTTCAGAAAAGGCAAGAGAGAAGACCCAGGGAACTACAGTCCAGTCAGCCTCATCTTGATCCCTGGAAAGATGATGAAGAAGCTAATCCTGGATTCTATCTCCAAGCACATGGAGAAGGGGATCAGGAGTAACAAACATGGATTCACTAAGGGGAAATCTTGCTTAACTGATCTCATAGCCTTCCACAGTGGAACAATCAGCTGGGTAGATGAAGGGAGAGCAGTGTATCCTGCTGGAGGTGAGCTGCTGAGGAGGAAATGAGAGTCCTGGTGGGCAACAAACTGATCATGACCCAGCAATGTGCTCTTGAGACACAGTAGGTCAATTATATTCTTGGCTGCATTGGCTGCATGTGTTGCCAGCAGGTTGAGAGAGGTGATTCTTCCCTTCTGTTCAGACCTGGTGAGGCCACACCATATTCTTATGGTGTCTGGTTTGGGACTCCCCAATGTAAGAGAGAGATGGAACTACCGGAGTAAGTCCAAGAAAGGGCTACTAAGATGACTAAAGGACTGGAACAGCTCTCATATATGGAAAGGTATATGGAAAAGCTGTGACTCTTCAGCCTGTAGAAGAGAAGACTTCTCTTCTGTAGAAAAGGGGATCTCCTCAATGCATATAAGTTTCTGATGCTTGGTTATAAAAACATTGGGGCTAGATTCTTTCCAGAGGTGCAATAGGGCACAGCAACAGGGCACAGGAGGATATGGGGAGATTAAAAAAAAAAAAAAAAAAAAAAAAAGGAAACACAGGAAATTCTGCCTGATCATGAAGAAAAAATTCTTTACTGTGAGGGTGACATAGCACTGGAAGAGGTTGCCAGAGAGGTTTTGGAGTCTCCACCCTTGGAGCAATCTGGATTGGGTCCTGGGCAACCTGTTTAAGGAGACCCTGCTTGAGAAGGGGACACTTCCGAAGTTGCCTACAGCACGCAGCTCCATGAAGAAATCTATTGGGAATAATAATAAAAGAAAGTAATCCTGTGTGACCTTAGAAATTTGGGAAAGACATTAAAAAAATTTCTGATTATGTTAGCTTAGAGAAATTTGTTCAGGATAGATATGCTGGATGTATATACTCATGTTATAAACAAGCATGACAACAGGTCTTTTGTAGGCAAAACTTTGTTATCTCAAGTTTCTTGAGACAGATTATGCACTGAGCTTTCTTCTACTGATGGTTGCTGTGTGAGAGGAAGAAAGGAGGGAAGGAGGAAGGGAGGGAAAGATAGGAGGATGGGAAAGATTAGAGGGAGGGAAAGGTAGCAGAGATGGAGGGAGGGAAGAAGGAAGGAAGGAAGG
>NW_020454539.1:1915359-1986658 GCF_003342845.1 Nothoprocta perdicaria | reverse complement strand
GGAAGGAAGGAAGGAAGGAAGGAAGGAAGGAAGGAAGGAAGGAAGGAAGGAAGGAAGGAAGGAAGGAAGGAAGGAAGGAAGGAAGGAAGGAAGGAGCTTCAGGTTAGTTATTTTTTATGACATGGTGGAACATTGGAAAGCTAAATTTAAGCAACAGCAAAACATTAACTTCGAGTGACCTTCAGCAAGATCCACACTATTATAGTAATACATCCAAGTAAAAGATAGTTCTGGAAAAGCATCCAAGGAAAAGTCATTAATTTCCCTAGTCACTCCTGTGTTTCTTCCTCCTTGCATGGGGTTTTCCATGCTGTCTCTGAGAGCACAGAGCAGGCTGGCTGAGAACTATTTAATTTGGAACATAATTGTAAAACATCCTCTGTATCAGAGCACTTATGGCCAAGAGGCAGCCACTGGCAAGACTCAATCTATCTGAATTGTCCCATTGCTTTAAAGCACAAAGAAAACTYAGACCAACCCAAATACCAGTAACCGAGGTTGCAGCAGCAGTACAGTTTGCCTTCCCCTGAAAGAAGTAAATGTAAGAAGACTTGCTATACTGATGCCAGGCTGGGTGGTGGTAGGGGTGTTCCAGCATCTGTAGATCAAACTGAAGGCTTTAGGCAACCAACAGATCYAATCACACAGCAGTGCACATCATCCACTCATGAACTGTACTAGGTAAAAGTGAAACAAGCAAATGTAAACAAGCAAACCCGCAAACCTGGAGGCAGGATTTCCTATGTTTTATGCATTAGCCACGCCATGTATTGCTATGACTTCCTGGTGGTCAGGAATCCCAGCAGCAATACCAAACAAAATTAATACAGCTAAGTATATCAATTTTGGTAGAAGTACATAAAGTACAGGATCAGAAATAGTTTGCTTTTAAGTAATAGCATATATTTATTTAAACAACAGACAGGTTTAGAAGGCTAGCTGCAAAACTGTAAGTTAGCTTCCCTTTTCTGCTGAGATTACTCATGCTAAATGAGTGATAGTTTTGCTTTCTTTCTCCCTTTTTCCTCCTTCCTCAGAATTCAGAAGTTAAGATAGTGCTTCTTAATTGGTCACTGATGTTGAGGGGCAAAAAAAAAAGAAAAAGAGATAACAAATTATGAGTGTTTTTACTCTCAATTCAGTAAAATAACTAGCGGTCTGTGTAGAGAGTAATGAGTTCAGACTTAGGATGCATTTCCTACTTATCATTTCCAAATGAGAACACTGATTTCCACTAACACTTGCTTTGGTGCAGACAGCTTATTCTTGCAGCTCCTACTCTCCTACTCTTCTCTGTGAACCAGATGTGAAGAAAGGTTGGAATAGAAAATCCATTATTTTCTTCTTTCCTACCCAAACTTGCGTAGGAGAGTGAGAGCCACACGGGTCTTCCTCTGCCTCTTTCTCTGGTTCAGTGCCAAAATATACGGGAGACTGCCCACACTAGCATATGTAATGACAAGTTACATYTCTTTAATCTCCAATCTAGAAGAATCAAAACTAACCATAAACTATCAATTAGGAAGGATTCCAATGAAACAGCATTCAACTGGGTAGACATTTAACATATTTTAAACACAACCAGTGTAGTAGAAGCTAAGATTTAGGCCTTGAACCACTCACAGTAAATGGAAGATAGAAACAAAAAKATGCAACCTTTTTATTCAGAAGGACACTTTGCAGTGATGATACCTACTTTTTGGTATGGCATCTCTTTAGCTGGAGAGAGCTGAATTCAGGTTTCTCAGGGATGTGTCCTTTCCCATGGATATTTTAAAGTGTATCCTGAAATGTCTTTAAGCTACTCCTATCTCCAAGGCTTCTTGTTCTACCAGTAAGTTTAATACACTCTTAGATCCACAAGGAAGTACTTGGAAAGTTAACCCTATCAGCAGATGATTAAGACATTCGCCTACAAAATGGGCTCCTATTCCTGCTCCAGTAACCACTGTAGTGTTACATGCAAAGTACACCACCTTCACATAGGACAGAAATATTGAAGGTTCCTATCTGTGAGCAATCTACATTCATAGTTCAGTCCTCCAAATGAGTTAAATCACATTTCAGCAAAGAAAGGAACTGACCCTGGAATGTTAATACATAGAAAGAATGCCTCTGAAGGACTACAAAGCAAAATGAAAATTCTTCTATTTGAATATTCTATTGTTTTTCTGAATAAATCACACTTTTTATCAAAAAAGACAAATCACATTTTCATCATTAAGAAAAAATCACCATGCTCCAAAAGAAGCCGATAGAGATCAAACAGCAAATTAGAACGCTAACCTAACCAGTTTACAAGCCAAAAGATATATTAGAAAAGACCATGGTCTTTACTGGCCTTTCTTTCAAATCCTATAAAGAACAATGTTCCAAGTTCATGAAAAAACAATAATACTACAGAAAGGAAATGGCTTGAAAAGACTCTCTGTGGCATCTTCATTTTTAACTGGAAAGTCCTCTGAGTTTATTTATATATTTCCACATATGAGCTAATGTTAATTCATGGTCTGCACCTGTTTCTCCCTGCTATTGAGGGAAGGAAGACAATTACTGTCTAACCAAGCTGGAATCCTCTGAGAAAAGGAAAGCAATAGACCAACTGTCTTACTTGGGGTTGCTACATCATTCTCTGGAATCATCCAAAGTTAAGTCCCCTCCACCTCCTTGTCACACTATTAAAATAAAATACTTGTGAGATCTGAAATAGATTCTCCAAGGAAAAGGATGTACAAGTCATGTCAGTAATGGAAATGCTACTCTGCTGGTTGTTTTCCAGTGGCACATAGTAAATCCCAAGCAAGTCTTACATAATCCTGCAGCTCACTCTCCCTTGCTTATGCATGTAATTATAGCTGGATAAACTATTGTCAGGGAAGTATAAGATACAAGAGAAAAACCTTTCCAATTTACACAATAATATAATTGAATTTCACAGTGCAAATGTATGCTGTTTCATTTGTTTAAAATCATATGCCATACACTAACCTAGTCTGCCATACCATCAACTAGCAAAATGGAAGAGTTGAGAGGGATGAACAGTTATGCTGAGTACTCTCTGGCTGAAACTTTTATTTCTGTGGAGGGCCATGCGAAGTCTCTGTGCACATTACATAAAACTATCACTGAAAGAAAATAAAGAGCAGAGTAAAAGGGGGTGAACTGAGGTTCCACGGTCTAGGTTAGCTGTTTGGTTTTGTTATTTTGATGAAGCTACCAAGTTGTTATAACAACAGACCAGAATCTTCTTAAGGGAGAAAAAAAAAGACAAAGAAGAAAAGAGAAAGAGTCTACATAACATGTGGGTCACAGGGTCACAGAGCATTTGTTTTAAATAGAGAGAGATCGGGAATGGCCACTGCCCCATTTTAATACTTCCTTAAGGGTTGAATTTCTCTATTTGTTCATCTTGGGGGTTTATTATGTATTGGACTCCATAATCAAATTTGCATGTCCTTCCCACATCTATGTAACATCATTTCTGGTCCCACTAAGTAAAGAAAAACAGATGGGGATATTGCCTTATTCCTAACCAAAATTACTTAATTTTCCTTCCACCAAGACATATCCTTACCATATCTTTCTGCTTTTTTGACTAACACCATGAGCAATCTGTAACAAAAGTGGTTTGAAAGGATTAGTGAGGTAAGGGAGTTGATTTGACTTGTATTGAGCTTGGAAACAAGGAAACTATTGACTTGCAAACAATAATGTCAGAATCTTCACTGCTCTTTATTGCCACTTCTCCTAACTTTTATTTCCCGTTTTAAAAACTCATCAGAAACCCACCACATATACCAAACTTATCTTTCCCAACAAGAATTATTAGTGCTTAAAAACATTAGCAATGTTTTTCTTTTTAAAACTTAGTATGGAAGACAGCAAGACACTGACAAGGGGGATTTGCTAATTATAGTCTTATTTTTAATATTTAAGTAGTCTACATTTGTTTTACTCTTTTTATTAATTTGATGTTGCCGTAAAAGGGGGTCGGCATGCCTCGTTCGCTAGCTGGACTGACCTGGGGTTATTTGTGCCCCAGGGCCATAGAGCACTGACACCAATGTGGAGGATGCGGCAAATGGCGTTTATTGCGTAGTTCAGTTTGCCTAAATACTCCATTTGAAATGCGCGAACTCACCTACTGCCCAATCGGGACACTAATTTCAAATTTTCACCTTGTATGGCATGGGGTTATCAGTAAACTGTCTAAATTAATTATGCACCTAACTCCCGTGAYATYRCGAGATCTTCYRAAYGYCATGCYCWGTGCTCTATGCCCTATGCTACACTATATCATCTACTTTTGCTAATCTCTCTACCTTATTAAGTCCTAAAAACACAAAAACTCCTACAATTTGTTATGTTGGGGKTTTTTTTAGTGACATACCACAGAAAATAAGCATCAACATTCTGATTTTTAATAAGTTTAAAGTCTTAAAAATAATRACTAGAGAATTTAAAGGATAATTCAGAAATGTATTCATCCTAACCCCTCAGAGCAGCATTGGCATGGGGAATGGTCAAGGGACAGGGTCCTAAGACTGGTGTATAAAGAAGACTCAAAGCAACCTCAAAAATGTTACTATCTAGGTGTTTGTCATGCAGCATATATGTCAGCCTTTGTTTTTTATTAACAAATCTGTTAATATAGATACAGAAAGGGTAACATCAATTTATGACAATTACATTATTTAGATACAGCCAATCTAAGTTTCTAAAGCCTTCAGGGCTCTACAGTATGTCAAACACTGTTATGTTCCCGTGTTTATTGGCCCTTAAATGTGTATCCTAATTATGTAAATAGCTATATTTTACATGAAAAAACCTCAAGGACTATAGTCAGAAAGGGGACACACCTTCTGTATTCCCAAGCATCTAGCAGGAAATGGAGTCTCCAACCTTTCAGGACTCTCTAAGCCAGGACTGGCAAAGGACTAGAGCAGGACATGACTGCTGGAGCTGCTATGAGCACAGCAATGACTATCCACTGATGCTTTCTCCCACTTACCAAATTCAAATGGGACATGCCTGTAACTCCTTGCATCACCAAGGAAACTAAAAGATATTGATAAAAATGCATTCAGTTCAGCCCAGAAATAAATTAGCCCCTCTACGCTGAGCTACATGTGAATGTGCTGAGGATAACTAGCCAGCTGAGTATTATTCATAGCTGTGAAACCTGCTCTCAGCATTCATAGCTGATAAGCATGGCCTTTTGGCTGTCTATATTTGTACCGCTCTGCTCAGAGGGCTTCGCATTCACTTAGCATTGGTCATATCATTACATCAGGCATCAGTGCTTCCCCTTAAAACAGAATGAGTGCCTGAAGCAGTTTTAATCAGTTTGTAACTGGAAATGTTCCATACAGGTCAATGGCTATCAGTTGTTGAAGTATACATAATGCAATTAACATGGGCTACAATTGCTATTTTTGACTTTAATAAGGCATTTTTGCTAAAGTCCACAGATTTCTCTGGAAAGATACTAAACTGTCTTTTGAATTCAGGCAGTAGTAGTGGCATGGTCCACAGAGGCTTCATTCTATGAACCATGAAATCTGGGCTGTTTAGAGAAATTCATTATGCACATATACTACTGGAGGGGGAGGAAGAAAAGAAGGCTGTTTGCTTTTCTTCTTCTTTGCAGAATTTAGTGGTTTCCTTTCATCAATTAATGAATGCAAAACATATGGCTAATAATTGAGACTTTGAAAGCATAAGACATGTTATCACTGTTTGTACACTTCTGGTAAAGCCCTTCATAGGCTTCTTGCCTATGAAGCATTAAGCCATAAGGAAGAAGCCATATTAGCTTCTCAAGCCATAAGGAAGGAGAGTTGAAAAGATTCAAAATACTAACTGCTTTCTTACACATATGAACCTCTGGATTCTTTTTCTTTCRGCAGAATCTTGAAAAAATGGTTCCCAGTCTGCTCGGTGTCAACAGCTTTCAAAGTATTTATTGCATGAACCTAAAGGACACCAGCCTTCTTTCAAGTCTGCTGCAAGCTTCAGGAGCTCCTGCAAGCTGCCACTTACAGATCCTCCACAGCTAACACACTATGCGATTTCTCTAACACTCTCTTTTCTTTCTTACTAACTTGATAACTGAAGAGCCCTGGCTCTAAGGAGCAAGTCACCCAATTATTTTGAGGCAAACCAAACAACTTCTCCAGGCTATTGACAGAGGCTGTGGCTCTCTCATTTCATTACATATTTAAAGTCTAACTTCCACAATAAGGTAAAATTAGCACTGAAGCAGATGATTTTTAAAGCATTAGTTCATAACGTAAAACAGACCAAATGACTTTTCTTTTGAATATGAACGTTTACATTCCCACAATATGAATGCTCCTTGTTTTAAATGACAATAGGTTAAAAAAAAAAAGTGAGAGAAAACAGCAGCAAGCAAAAATATTGAACTGAAATAGTATTTACTGCTATCATTTATATAAAAAGAGTCCTTTATTACTAATAGAAAGTGATATTAAATCAACATCTAAAGGTCTTAGCTTAAATTATATTGTATTTGTTAGCTATTGTACAGAGTAGACATAAATGCACAGTTTTTATCTTCTACTGTTCATGCTGACATGCAAAGAGATGTTGGGGAAAAAATACAAGCACAAATAATTTTACTTTTTATTGTTTTCATCTTTTACTGTTAAAAYAATAGTCAATTCTTCTTATGTAATTATCATCTCAACACATTCAGAGAACCAAAACTAGAAGGTCTCACACTGGCACTCCAGATGAAGTGGGTCAGGAGCAGACTGAAACTTCCTGATGACAAAGGGCTGCATCAAAAAAGTTGTGGACATTTTTGTGTGAGAAACAAACAGGTGACGGTGAAGCAGATGAAGACATCTCCCCTTGTGGAGATCTACAGGGCAATGTGATAAAATTCTAAAACAAATCAGCCAGACAAAATGGAGCTCCATGCAGATGATGAACAGAATAAAGCTTCTGTGATGAAACAGGGAGAAGGATTAGTGGAGGGATTCCCAGTGTGAGAGTGCTGAGTTCAAACTTACTGTCCAAAAAAAAAACTCTTTGAGTATCTATACTTTAAAAAATGACTTGAAGTGAAAATGAGAAAGAAGTCAGGCCAGAGAGGAAGCCAGAGCAGCCAGAGAAGCCAGAGAAGGAAGGAAATTATCACTGAAGGACACTGAAGTAACCTTGCATAGCACAAGTGCATGCCTTGGAATCTTACTCTGGACATGTATTAGCAGTTATGAGGGGAAATATAAGAAATAAAATAAGTTGTAGCTCTAAAAAGCAAAAACATGTATGACCTGGCAGATATGGTGCTCCTTATTTATCTCAACATTGTTCAGCACTGATCAATGTGAACCAAACTTCTAGATCCAYATGACACCTAAGATCAGCTAAAAGTATACTGACAGTGAATACCAAGTGCTAGTTTAGACCTAGACAAGTGAACTCACGACTGAATTTAACTGCCTGACACACACAAAGAATTGAAATTATTTGGTACTAGTTATGAAAAGAAAGAAATTCAAGCTAACATCTTATCTTAATAATAGTCAATGCTGAATAAATCTTTCCAGAAAGATATTCAGTAAAATTGTGTGCGTTTAAAACTCAGCTCTTTCTCTGACCATCTGAAATAGCTCCTTCTTCTGAGGTTCTGAAATAGTTCCTCAACTACTCAACACAGGGCTCTACTGGGGAAAGCCCAGTCTGTTTTAGATAACCAGCCACTGGAATTCCAGACAGGTGCTTATCAACAGTTATCTTACTTCTTTACAGCTTCAGTCTAATCCCTTTCTTGAACTGTGCATGCTCTTTATGCTATTCCCCTCCTCCTGTTCTTGGCACACTTTGAAAGTCAAGAGCAAAAAGAAGCAAAGTCCTTTAAAGTCCTTCTTCATCCCCAGACCAGGCTAAGCTGACAGTTTTATGGTTCCTAATCTGGTCTTTCTACTTGCAACTTGGGATATCCTCTCCTGCTTCTGAAAGGAAAAGGAGAGGAATTTGGACTAGCATCTTGCGCCCCCTCTCTTTGTCTGTGGCTAGAGAAGGCTATTWGTACTAGTGCAGAAAACCTCTGGAACACTTGCTTTTCCTTAGCCCTAAGGTCTTGAGAAGAAGAAAGGCATCTGAAAAATATTTCTACTCAAATAGGTCCACGGATAGTTTGTGTAGGCTTAGATCTAATTGTAAACTTTCAAAAACCTAAACAAACAAAACTTCACTACATCTGCTCAGTAGGGAGGCTTCACAGGAATAATGAGTGTACTCCCAGTTATCCTTGTTTACAATCAAGACAAAAACGCCAAGCTTCATAGATAAGGTCTATTATATAAATCAATTTAAATAGTTCAAGTTGGCTTAATTTCTATTGAAAAAGTCCCATTAGTAAGTACATTCTTCAAACAAAAGTAATTCGGTATACAAGTGCAGGGTATATTTATTTGTATAATGAGTATAATTGTAACAGCTGCAAAATGAAAACCTGGAGAAACATTCAGGCAAGCATGGAACAGCCAATAACAATTATCATTTCTACAGATATAACGTGATAACTGGTAGAAGAGCCCCTTCCTAGAGATTTTCAAATGTATTTATTTTTAGAAACAGCATAAAAAAAGGACAGCTCAGAATCTTTGCATTGTACATCACTTCTATAATTTAGTGGTGGTTACAAGAGCGAGACTCACTACTATATTGTGTGGTTCACTTATATGAAACACTTAGGTCCGCTTATTGAACTCATAAAGGGCACATCACAAGCGGGAGTAAGGTCCCACTTCTGAAACAAGAGCATTATTTTTTCTGCACATACATTTGTCTAAATAAATTGACACTTTCCAAAACATTTTAGCACATTCTTAACTTTAACCCTGGGAAGAGGTCACACTGAAGTCAAGAAGACAATTTACATACCCCATGTTGAACATATATCTAAGTAATCTGTTGAATAAGGCCTCAATTATACCCCTGTGAGGAAGCTCAGCTGGGAAGCCAAATTCATAGAGAATAAATTACCACTTTGCCCCTAGACATGGCTTCCTACAGACACAAGCAAAATTATATCAGCAGGGGATGTGGAAAATTCTGCATTTGTGACTAGATAGGTGCTACTTTCTATACAGTCTACAGAGAGAGATTATATGGCAACCAGCTCTCATATGTCCACTGGCACCCTTAAGAACCCCAGGCTTCTGAAATGAGCTCCAGAGTAGATCTCAGTCTGACTCTTCATGTTCTGTGTGATTATAGTGTTTTTCAGGATGTTAGCACCATAGAATCATAAAATCATAGAATGCTTAAGGTTGGAAGGGGCCTCAGAGGTCATCGAGTCCAACCCCCCTGCTCACGCAGGGTCACCTAGAGCACGTGGCACAGGGCTGCGTCCAAGTGGTTTTTAAAGATCTCCAGAGAAGGAGACTCCACAACCTTTCTGGGCAGCCTGTTCCAGGGCTCTGGCACCCTCACTGTCAAAAAGCGTTTTCTCAAGTTCCTGTGGAACTTTTGGTGCCTCAGTTTCTAGTCATTTCCTCTAGTCCTATCACCGTCCACCACTGAAAAGAGGCCGGCCCCCTCCTCCCCGCTCCCTCCCTCCCTCCCTTGAGGTATTTATACACATTGATCAGGTGCCCCCTCAGCCTCCTCTTCTCCAGGCTGAACAGGCCCAGCTCCCTCAGCCTTTCCTCATAGGGCAGATGTTCCAGGTCCCTGATCATCCTCGTAGCCCTGCGCTGGACTCTCTCCAGCAGCTCCACATCCCTCTTGTACTGGGGAGCCCAGAACTGGACACAGTCTCCAGATGTGGCCTCACCAGGGCTGAGTAGAGGGGGATGATCACCTCCCTCCACCTGTTGGAGACGCTCTTCTTAATGCACCCCAGGATCCCGTTGGCCTTCTTGGCCACCAGGGCACACTGCTGCCTCATGGTCATCTTGTCGTCCACCATGACACCCAGGTCCCTCTCTGCGGGRCTGCTCTCCAGCAGGTCCACYCCTAATCTGTACTGGTGTCTGGGGTTATTCCTCCCCAASTGCAGGACCCTGCMCTTGCCCTTGTTGAACTTCATGAGGTTTCTCACCACCCAGTCGTCCAGTCTGTCCAGGTCCCTCTGGATGGCAGCACAGCCCTCAGGGCTATCAGCTACTCCTCCCAGAAATTAAAACTTGAAAATCCACAGAAAAAAAATACCAAATGTGGATTTTATTCAGTATTTGATCATTTGGTTGTTTGAAGAAATGGGAGTCAGGAAGATAAAAACTCCCTTGAAAGAGAAGGTACCCGCTGCTAGTAATACCTTTGGTAAACAACTAAGTATCTGGAAGCTAAGGATTTTTTTTTTTTTTTTTTTTTAGCAGAAATGATTTAATTGTATCTTGAAATGAGAGTTCCTCTTACTGAATATTGTTTTCAATCTAGGGAAACAGTTACTTGTTACAGTATGTTTTATTAAATGATCTGATGATTAATTAAAGGAGATACTGTTTAAATAGACCATTTTTGACCCTAATGTCTTTTCAACTAACAATTTATCACATCACCAGCTACAATAAAATAAACCGAAGTACTCCCTCAGGATCACATCAAGAGAAACAAGAAGAAATATTCCAGTAGAATTTGCTTATCCTACACATGCGTGTTTCTTAAGACTATTTTCTAACGTCAAAGTTATTGGGAATTCCCTATTCCTTCGGCACTCCAGTGTCTCTCCCCACCTTTCTCTCCCCTGTGATAGTTTCTCTCATTTCTAACATGCATACAGTTTCCTCTATCCCCCTACTTTTACCTTTATTCCCTCAGCTAGCTTCCAACCTTTCTTCTCCACATGTTGTTAGAGGTTAACAAGGCCGGAGAAACTCTATTCACCCAGAGTGCTGCTTTCTCTCTCTGCTTCTAGAACTCCCTTGACACTTGCTCGTCTGTTTTGGCAGGGAATGAGAGATGCCTCTTGCTGCAGCTCCAAGTCCAGCTGCTGATTACAAGAAAGCACAGAACAGCTCCTGTGCTGCTGAGGCTTACTTAGCATCCTGGAGTCTTACCTTCCCCTGCCAGAGGGGAACCAGGTTTGGTTTCCAGGAATATCTTGCTATTCTTAGGAATCAGGCCCCTTAGGCGGCCTCCCATCCTATTTACCCAAAATATTGGCATGGCATTCACTGCTGGTACCTGTCCTGTGCATTAAAAGGAGAATACATCCCTCAAGGCTATCAGTCTGGTTCTGCAACTTTCACAAGCAAAAAAAAAAATATATTTTAAAACTGTATACACAGATATAGACATACRTATATACCTAAGAAAAAGATGACTTTCCCAACTACCGATGAGTAGCACATAGGTCAGCCTACATCTTTTAGGTATCTAAGATGACAATATTAGTATTTCTATTATTTTGAGAACCAAGGTACAGAGCTACCCTGAGGAGTTTTAAATTATTTTCTGCACATTGTATTAGTGGGACTATAGTCTATTAGAAAACAAAAGTCATTATTTTTCTGGTATATTCTAACATGTAAGAAGAGATCAAGCATATTGGGTAAACAAGAATTCAGAGAGAAAAAAAAAGATATACTTGCTATGATAATTTATCATAAAAAAACAGAAAGAAAAAAATGGAAATATTTGGCAGAGGCAGATGGATTGAGAGTTGCTGCTAGCAAATTTTAGTTTATTTTCCATAAGAGCAACTTCAGTGTATAGTAAGCTTTAGTTCCCTTTGCTAGAATCAGTGAAAGAAACAGTTTGTCAGCTATGACAGATGCAATTGGGGACGGACTTTCGAAAGGGTGAGTTGACAAGACTTGTCAACCATTTGGTGACACAGGTCCCCAGGTCAGGATGGAGACAGGACACCATAGTTCTGATCTGTCTTTTCTTGTGGGTTGCCCTTTACTCTCTACCTAAGGTGTTATCATCACACAGTAATCATCAGATTTTATCTGAGCATTTATGTTTATTGAGGTGGGCATGAGGTTTAATGAGGTTCCTTTCTGAACATAAAAATGCATCTTTTGCCAAAACAACTGTTTAAATGAAAGCAAGGCAAGGACAAAGAGCAGAGGGACTACAGAGTTAGAAATTATATTTAAAGCCACAAATAYGGTCTGATCATCTAGAACAATCCTGCAACTCAGAATTCTTAAGTTCCCTGCAAGAGAGTCGTTCCCTTGTGAGTATTTTGTAAATCACTATTCTGCTGGCAAACAGTACGTAACCTGTTAAGCTCCTACAGATGTTGTATCTACATCAGAAAGGAAAGGTCTATTTTTAGCTACAAACAAGTTCTGGTTAAAGAAAAGCAAAGTAAAGCAATGGCAATTAAATCTAATAGCTGTGCACAGCAGTCCTGTCAGGCTGCTCTTCTATAGGTGAATTGTAAATGCAGAGGGACTAAAAGCCCTGTATCTGAAGGAAATTGCACAATTGAGATTCTTCTGCTGATTTGGTATTCTTAATCTGTTTTTTAGGGGAGAGAAGCTATGCATTTTAAATTTTCCTTATAATATCAGAGGAAACATTTCAGTGAGATTTTTGTCTTTGATCCTATACCATCTTTCTTTTGGGAATCAGAAATTCAGTGAGTTTAGATTTCTTAAAGCACAGCTTGGTATAGAACAATGGAATGACACAAATTCATAGCTATTCACCACTCAAGTCTCTGCTTTCCTTCTACTACTGTTCTCTGCTCTCCCTCTAGGCTTAACGTCCTTTAGATAGAAGAACCCAAACAGACAAACAGAAAATCCCTAACAGAACAGAAATGCTCTTGTTTCTTTTCCAGATACTACATATTATTTTCTCATTAGCAGACCTTTTTTTGGCCCAAATTTTAGAGAGGTCAGTAAAACCACCTGTAAGATACGAGGCTGAGGACTAACAGGTGTTAATTATGTTTTGTGGAGTCTCTTTGCACTTTCTGCCATGTTGCATGTCCAMAAATGCTCTGTTTTAGAAACTTCAAATGAATCTCATCTGAAGCAAGATGTAGCTGAGAAGGGCCATGAGAAGAAGCAGAAAGGTATTTGGGGATATTACTTGTTGGTAATTAGGTAAGTAAGAAGAATCTTATAAGCTCCAAAAGATTTTTAAAGAATGTGAAATGACTAAATAAGATTTAGAGCCCTAATCCTTATGCTTAACTATAAGCTAACACAGCTTCAGAGAAAACAATGGAGTAAGAAGATCATTAAAGTGGTGGAAATGAACTCAGTTCTACCTGGTTTAGAGATAGACCTTTCTGAGGCAAATGGCAAGGAGGTTTTTACAGTCAGCAGTACCATAAAAAGACATTTTCAGGACAACAATAGTGGGCAAACCAGACAAATTCAAGCTCACACTCATGTATAATGTTGTCTCAAGATCAGTAGATTAGAGTTCCTCTTCAAATAAATGAACAGAACCAGTTTACGATCTGCTGACAAGCCCAGAATCTCTTAGGGTCTTTGCAGTCTCAATACAGACTTTCTTGATATAAAACCAACATGTTTAACACTCCTCTAAAGGTGCTCTTCTTAAGAGAGAAGAACCATTTAATATGATATTCTGCCCTGACAACAGGTTTGCTTAAAGATCAGTATGACACAGATTTCATCTCTCTTTGGTTCAGTGGCCATACTCTCCTACCCAGTCAAACCCTAACAGTGAGGCATCTCTTTATCTATAATAAAGATATACCACAGCTGGGCCAGATGCAGATGCTATCTTAATAGACACTCACAACCAATGTCCTATTTGTTGCAGCTTTGTAATATATAGGTCTGTGAGGAGTAAAGCAGAAATTATTACATGCAGACTATGGGAATATTGGGAAACTACAGAGGTAGACACATGTGACTCTCCAAAACCTGGGGGAAAGGCAGGGAAAATTAAAATTTGTAAAGCAATATAGAGAATCCAGTGACCCATGTAAACATCATAGTATATCACAAAGAAATTAAAGATCCAGAAAATAAATTCCTAGAGAGAAAAAAAAATCTTTATTAAACTAAAGAAGAAGAAATTACATGTTAAACACAACTGAAACCCAAAGATTCAAATTAGCAAAATTCACGCAGCTCTACAACTGTCCAAAGCTATTCATGTGGAACAAGAATAAAACAGAACCTAATTCAGCAACTCTGGGATGCACCTTTTCAACCAGAACAGAACAGCCAATTATCACCATTTATATATATATCACCATTTATAGATATATCACCATTTATATATATATTTTATATATATATATATGTATATATAAATTACTTAAATTCAATTCCTACATTTTTATCCTAATATCATTCTGCTGGGATGTAGGCACCTCACAACAAAGGTTGTAATTTACAACAACTTGACTAAAGATAGAAGATGGAAGTCAAACTTCCATACTTTTTGAGAACACTTTCATTATGCTACAAGAATTAAGTACATGCTATAAACGGGTAGAGGTTATGTGAAATGATACTTASAAGTGTGCATAAGGTAATAAAAGTACAAGCAACCTGACCTTAAAATGTTAATTTAACAAAAATACAATTGTGCTCTTCAGCCTGAAGCCAGTGTCTGGGAGAAAGCATGGTTACATAAGTAACAATAATAGCAAAAAATGGTTTCCATGCAACATTGCTAGATAATCTAACTGAATAAGAAGCTATTTTTAGTTTTCAAGAAAAATGAATTGTTCAGATGAAAGCATCACTCTTTGACTATATTCAAAAATTAATTCTAGTCAAAAAGTCATAATTACAATGTATAAGGTCTATTTCCATGTTCTGCATAGGTTTGATATTGTAGTTGATTCATTTCTTAAACAGTAACTGTTATTAAAATATGTATCATTCTTCCTTGAGAGGAGTTTATTGCAGTAGACTTTATTTAATAAAATGAATAAACAGCAGTTTTCCTTTGCCGAAAATTGTATTTTTATGCAGACTGAACACAAATCAGTGATGTTTCTGTGATATTAAAAGTAATTTTTAAAGACACAGATTGATTTAATTTATTTGTAATTTCTCACAATATCTAAAACAGTTTTGTATAACAAAGATTCTATAATAAAGATTTTTTTCAGTTCAGCCTCTCCTCTTCATCCATATAAAGATTATTTTGATATGCCGAATATGACATCTAAAAGCAATTCTCATCACAAGAGAATTCATGTTAATTATTGCCATTGATTTTTATTTAGGTAGCACTTTGGATTAATTGAAATCAGGTCCCTAAATGAAAAGCCTCCTAAACAAAGAATATCAAGAAAAGYTAAATAAGAAAAAAGGCAAAGTGAATAGCATGACAGGGTCCTACTTTATACCAAGAGAATGCCATACATTTTATATGTAGATATATATGTAAGACAGAGTGACAAAAGGAAAGAGACGTAGGAAGACAGAAAGGGGCAGAAGAGGAGCACAACAGGAGAAAAATGGTAAAAGACAGGAACACATTAGGAGCAGACAGTTACTGGATGGAAAGAGACTCACAAGTGACCAAATTCCTGTGATTTCAACTATTATTCATCAACTCAGCAATGATTAATCTCAGCCCAGCCCCACAGTGAACCATAGCATGCAGGTGGCTAAAACTAATGCATTTTATTTCACTTGCACTTTACTTCACAATTATAAGATATGCAGAACTGTGAGTATGGTCACCTTGATTGAGCATACATGCACATTCTTACTAAGTAAGTATGTTTCCTTAGGCAACAAATTCTAATTTTTTACAATTACTCTCAATTTCTTCTTGTATACACTTGTGTCCAGCCTTTTTCAGGATACACATTTCTACACTCATTGGTTATCATCAGATAACTAGGAAAAATCATGCAATTAATTCATATATATTCAGAAATAATGCAACTCAGCACGAACATGTCCTACTAGAAAAAAGGAACAGTTATTTAGAGTAAACATGTTATTTAGAGACAAAAAAAGAATTCTCACTAGTTGGCTGACATAAGAAACGTATAGATGAGGCATTTAAGGACATAGTTTAATAGACATGATGTTGAAGGGTTTACGGTTGGACTCAATGGCCTTGAAGGTCTTTTCCAACCATGAATGATTCTGTAATATGCCAAAAGCATCTTTTTGTGACAAAGGAAACTCCCTTGAAAAAGATTAAGAATAGGACAAGAAACAAAACCAAGATAAGTGCTATTGCCCTAAAAGTTTTAGAATTAAGATGAGATTTGGAAAGGGAAACCCTTTTAAGAAAAATTCTAGGAGAAACCTCAGCCTAAAGTAGTGATTACTCCAGCAAAGCAAGCCTAAACAGAAAACTCCTCAAGAAACTGAATTCCAGTTCTGAGAAACTCTGTAAAGCCTTCAGGAAGTTAGCAGCTTGTTCTCTTATGATAACTTAAAAAAAAAAAAAATCTAAAAATAAAATTGAGATCATACTTCTCTATAGCTACAAGAACTTGCTTCAACTTACTTATAACTCTATTGCTCTGTCATCACATGCTGCCTCTCAATCATGCTGATGCAATTACTGTAAAGCTTTTTTCGTGATGTAAGTCAAATCAGGCTTTAGGAAGCATGACACTGACCCAGACATGGGCCCTGCATAGCCAGGACACAGGAAACACAAGTGTTTGGGGACATAGAAAAGCCAGCTTTGCCAGTTCCCACAGCAGCTAGTCTGTTTTCCCTTGAAACAAAATGTCAACGCATTGTCCTTATTTTTTTTTTATTTTTTTTTTTTTTTGTGAATATTGCAATGCAACTAACACTAAATTCAGGAGGACAGTACATGTTATGTGATCAGGCATGGCCTCTATTGATGATCTGTTATGGTGGATTATTAAGATAAATTCTAATTCCAATATACAAAGGAGTATTTTTGGTCTTCCTTTATTTTGCTTCATGTATGTTTTTGTAATGAAAAATTTCTACCAACAAACTATTATTGACGGACCAAAGCATCACAACACTTGCAACAGCAAGATACTAAAATATTCTAGATATGTAAATCATGAAGGAAAAATAAGAATCAAAATGGACAAAAATATAATTCCATTCATGAAACTATATTGAAAAATAAAGCCCAAGGCTTTTTTGTTTTAAATTCTGAAAATCAGTATTTCAATGAATATGTAAAATATAGATGTAATATGTAGACTATATGCACTATTTCATCCAAAAACTACTGCTTCCAAGGACCTATTTTTAGTCTTCCATTCAGAATGAAGGATGGGCTCAAGAAAGAATATATAGCTCTGCAATACAAAGGCATTTGACAATCACTTAAAAGAACTAAAGCCACAAAACTCTGAATAACCATTTTATGCATGTGTAGATTTTTTTTTTATGAGTAATAGGGCTTTCTGATTTGTCTAATGCCTTATCTCCCCTGAACGTGTAGTTGGGGAACTATTAGATGAGTATTCTGTTGGTCTCATGGAAAGCTTGAGAATTTAGAAATAAAATAAAATAAAATAAAATAAAATAAAATAAAATAAAATAAAATAAAATAAAATAAAATAAAATAAAATAAAATAAAATAAAATAAAATAATAAACAGGTAAACAGCCCTTGGTGGATCTCTTCCTGTAAATCTTTGGTAGAATGCCTGGCAAAACATCAAGAAGTGTGTTTCTTTATGATACACACACAAGATCTAAATTAGTAGCTGTAAATTCTTATTGGATTCTAATGTTATTTCAGCATATGTTTAGATAAAAGGGAACTGTTCTGTTTAGATCTGTTTTTTATGGTTTTTTTTTCAAGTTCAAACAGTATATTTTAGCTGTATTTTGGCTGAGGTCAGCCTGACCACTGCTTTGGAGATTGTTGGCGTAGATTTGACCAAATGTGTTTGGATGGAGACTACTTGGCCCTCTAATTTAATTTAATTTCTCTACTCTTTTCTCCTTTCAATCAAGTACAACTTAAACATGAAGCAGTGAGAAAGCAAGTCTTTTCACTAGCAATTTGCTTAAACAAATCTGATACTGCAGTATTAATAAGCTGGCAACTGTATCAGAACAGTTTTATGCATAATATTTTTTGAAAACATGTTGTACATTTAAAGGAATACTAAACATTCTTCAAGATAGTTTGTCAGCCACATAACTTTATGCTACATACTCTTCAACTGGCACAACACTAAGCATATTGCTGATAACGCACAATAGCTGAGATCATTATGCCACTAACACACTTATGATATTGGACTAAGCAGGCTGATTTCAATTATTAGCATTTGCCTTTTGATGGAAAATAGTAAATCAGAACATAATTTAGTGCTACAGAAAAAAAATGAACCAATCGTATCATCTGTGGCATAATTCCAGTGAACATACAAGAGGAAGATTTTGGACTAATACAAATTATTAACTGAATCTGTTGTTTTACTTATGTTCATTTAAGTGGCAATGACTTTATTTTGCAAAGTGCTGCAGCAGCACCAAATAAGCAAAAAACAAACAAAGAAACAAATGAAACGCTTTACGCAGCAGAAAGTGATTACCTGAGGTGCTTCATGAAACTTCATGTTGTAGGTGTAGCAGGCATTGCAATGCAGAATTTTCTGTCATTTTGCTCTTATTAAAACATAACTGCTCAGTGGGAGAGGGAGGGAGGGTTTTGGAGACTTATGTGCTATTATATATCATTATATTATTCTGCTGTACTATAACAATATAACAATATAACAATATAACAATATAACAATATAACAATATCCCTGTTGCTATTCCACTAAGCTTTGGGTTCCCTGTTAAAATCTCAGTGAATTAGTCTTCCCGCTCCTACCTTTTAGCTGGACTATACTTTTTTGTTCAATTCTGAGAAAAAATAAGCGCATGCAGACATACCTCTCCATCCCAGTATCTATGACAGCAGTCATACTGTCTCCAACAAATCATACAGGGTCACTGTTATCTCTTTTCCACCTGTTTTTAAGCACCAGGAGTGATTTGTGAGCAGTATTCTTCATACTGGCACAATGCAATTGCAAAGCTTTTGCCTTCTCCTACAGCCTAGGAATCATCAGCAAGATAAGAAGGCAGCTTAACCAAGACTGAAAGAGGGCCCTTACCACTCACTTAATTCCCTTGTGCACACATGCAGCCAATCCTAAACCACTCTTTACAATTGAAAATGAAGAAAAGGATTGGTCAAATGCACACATATTCTTGTATTAGAAAATAYGGTACAAATGTTACAGCTAGTAGAAATAAATCCTATAAATACCACCAACTCTTTCTTAACATGTAGAATGCTCAATATCCTTTATGTCAAACAACCAAAAGGAAGTTTTAAAAAGAAGGTAATTTAGGAGTTATCCATTTATAGCATGAACCAGCATCAAAAGTACTGCAGCCATTCTTATTCTGAATAGGGGTGAGAGAATCGGAAAAAAAAAAAAAAGAAAATCTGAACTGTTATGATTTGGMAGCCCAAAAAATTTGTTAATAATTACATTAAATTTTGTTGCTTTGACACAGATTTAGAACAAAGAGTCTACCTACTTGAGTGAATAGAACAATAATTAGACATATTACTGCTTTAGAAATTTTCTGCTTTTCATGGTATTGATTAAGTGCTGGAAAAAATTAGTTTACATAWCTTGCATGTTTAGCAATGATCTATGTCTTCTGCCCTCTGGGCAGGCTGGATCTCTTAAATTATATCTACTGATTAAGAATTTTAATAGCTATTAAATTGACTGATATTTTTGGTATCATTAGGGATTGAATACAGAGGAAGTGATACTTCATGTGTTTAGTATCAAAAACTGTCCATAAACACAGATCAGAAAGGAAAGAAGCCTTCAGGACTGAAAATGTGGGCAAGAATTACCCCCTCCTTTTTTTCTATTTTCATAGTGAGATTTAGAATATTCTTTATGAAGGGCTACAGTCAAGACATTCTTTACATCCCAAATAGGAAGGCAATCCAATTTGTAAGTGTAAGTGGGAAAGGGGGTGGGAAGAGCAGGGAGGATAAATCTTTTAAAATAAATTATGTCACAAATAAGGTTAAATTATATTACATAAACTTGCTGAAGTTGCATAAGAAAATTGTATTGAAGGCAGGAGTCTTAATATCTTTATTTTGCTACAATAAGCCAAATAATAAGCTAACTGAGCCCTATATATAGAAAGTACCAAACAGTAAGGATGGGAAAACCAAAATCAGATTTTATTTTCTCTCTTTTCAAAGTGAAATGTCATTTTGTTTTTCAGTAAAATACTGGTTTGCCATGAATAAGTTTGGAAGAAAATTTCAGGGGAAAAAAAAAAAAAGCCCTGAAACACACATCCCAACATCCCAAGCRCTTTGGTTTATTTAGATGTGRATTAACTTTTCTTTTTTCTTAAATTATTTCTGTGCACATTTTTGAGTTATCTCCTGGTAAAGTATCAGAGATAGATGCACTATATTATAATTTACTGACTATTGATTTGATTTCATAACCTATAGCAGTTCAGTGTGTGGTGGTGGAGAAAGCCACAGTAAACAGTGACAACAGAATAGAAATTAGATCATTTTAAGCACAGTAAGCTGTGCCAGGGAAAGGAGCAGGTAAAAAGATGAAAAAGTTGAAAGACAGTCTCTGAGTAAGGCAGAGAAGATGTGATGGAACGGCCATGTCTGATTACAGTCTTGGCTAATTAAATATACAAGGGACAACAAAGAGAACTGGGATTTTCACAGCACAATTAAACTTGAGAGAAGTAGAAGCTCTGATACAATCAGGTTTTGCTACTTGATACATATTTTAGAAGGTCACTATAGAACTTGACCCATCATAAATATTAAAATCACAAGGAAATAATATGCTGAGGCAACGGAAACAGCGGAAGGATAAATTAGGGTGATCCTTCAATGCCACAAGAACTGATGTACAATAAATCCAACACAAATTCCAGAGCTCCGGAAGGAATGGGTCCCTGTCAATAATCTCATTTCTAATGTAAAAAACTGTCTTAACTTGTGCAACTGCTGAACAAACATTACAACTTCCACTCCATCTGCAACAGGATGACTGAAAGGCAGAAGGGCGTGATTTTTAAATTCTACCTCTTTGCTGGGTAGCCAAGAAAGCTTCCGCATTACAAACCTGATCTTGAGCATGAACAGTGTACAAGGTAAAGTATACACCAGTATCAGCTGTATACATCAGCTCATGTATAGAGCAGCATCATGAAATGCTCTGTAAATATTGTTTATTACACATAAACCTGTACAGGTGTCTGTGCATCTGCACATCTCATCAGCTCATTTGCTGCCAGTTGGGCGCCCTCAACAGCAAGCAGTCATTAAATGAACATCATTGCTTACAGTTCACCCAGTATTTTTCCATCTGTGGACTGGCTGAGAATAGCTAACAGAAGCATTTGCTACTGAAGATTTGTTACCCAGGTTGTACAGACCAGACTGATTAGCCAAACAAGCTTAGGAGAATTGTTTCCATAATGGAAAACTATAATTCATATCAGAATGCAGAAAAAAAAAGGGGGGGGTTCTTTATATGGCACAATATAATGTTTGAGGATAAAAAATGCACAAACTACCTTAAAAAATGGTCTGGTTATTTGAAAACTACCTCAGTATTATAGCTGCAGCCACTGGACTGTCTGGCTAGACTACCGTAGCCTGCTATGGTTTTGGCATGAGGGTATTTTCAACAYCTGAGTTCTCATGGGGGAAAGAAGCATTCTTCATAAGATACATCAATTAAGCGAGATGATAGGAAATATTCACATAATTTATGCCTAAATGCCAGACTGTGCAGTCCTAACCCTGAAGGTTAGAATTATTGTTTAACTCCTTACTGACCATATCTGTTTAGTTTCACTCATACGGCACACACAGGGCATGACAGGGTTCTTTCTTCTCTGTAAATGACTCATTTCAACAAAACACCGGCTGTATTTAAATAAATTAGGAGTTTATAAGCATAAGAACAGAGAATAGGAGTGTACCATACAAATTACTGAACCCTATACCTTGTACTGATATGTTTAGGTAGAATCACAATTCCATCTGCTAAGAGGACTAGCAGAATCAGATTCCTACGTAAGGCTCCTCAGCCAAACACTCTTAGAAGCACTGTTTTTCCTACTGTACTAAAAATCACTGCATAAAAGGCATGATCTCCAGTTTTCAACCATAATGTTCAAATGCCTATAGCATTCCTAACAACATAAATTGCTTCAGTGATTGCAGAAGGCACACACAGCAGAATAACTATAGGCAGTGCCCTCTCAGATAAACAGTGCAGTGTGGGAAACAGCACCTTCTCCAAGATACCAAGAACCTCAGTTTGGATTTTCTTATCATGGAACCAAGCTACCATCTTTTGAGAACTAATTTTAGATACTAACTAAAATGCACAAACTTGTAAGTGGACAAGGAAAAAAAAAGTTATTTCCAGAATCAAAGGCATTCTATACAATTCAAACTGTTTGATATATTCTGGGTAAGCATCTCCCAGTTAACTTCATCATTAAAATGATCTCAGATTAATCTTTTTGCAGASTGCAAGACACTTCAGGTGGGTAGTCAGATTAAATATGACAAATCAAGATCTGCTTGATTAAGTCATTTTAGTGTTTATATGCATACTGCATTCTTAAGCATTCAAGTTGTTCACAATGTCTGACCAGGTCCATCTCCAAAAGTAAACTAATAGAGTGCAAAGATATATATATGTGTATATATGTTTATATATATATGAATAAAGGACATGAAAAGTTCATTGCAACATAAATAAAGGAAAATTCTCTTGAAACTCACTTCCCTTGTGACTGCTGCTGAGTTCTTCACTTAGAATGCCCTCTAAACTAAGAGTTATTACAAATGCAGCACAAGAAGGTCCATCCTATAGATGTGGGCAGGCACATTTAAAGCATGGAGGAAGTTACATTATTGGACTTTTTTGTAATTATCTGAAGTTAAAAAAGATTTTTGAGACAGCTAATACTGTAAGATACATACTCATATACAAATGCAAAGTCGGCAGAGAAGACATTTTCATCTTAACTCATCCGAATTCCAGCCTGATAAAAGTAGGGTAAGTCAAAAGCCATTATTTCCATGCATACATTCAATACATGCCTATTACAAATCATAGTAGGATGATGAAAGGCAGAAGGGTAAGCTCTGTACTTAAAACCAAGTAAAATCTTTGCCACATTTTCTCTAAGAGCAAAATTATTTAAGTCATAAGTTGTTAAAGATGTTATCATTAGTGAAAACTGAATTACAAAAAAAAGATAGCATTTTTATCTATATTAACTGCTGTTAAATTCTGCAAGCAGTGATATTATTGTTACTTTAACTGCTAAAAATAGAAACTATTCCTAAACTAATTTACATTTAAAGTATACTTCTTTACCAAGTATATCTCTTCTGCCATGGACAATGAAGTACCAAATATTGACCAAGTATGTATTTGTTTACTAGAAACACCCTCCTGCTCCATCTCCCCAAAATACTATTAACACAGCRCAACTCCCTATAAAAATATAATAGGACATATATTTATGTTGCAATTAAATTGTATTTCTCAATAATATTTGGGTCAARAGATTTTTCTATATTCTATTGCAAATGAAAGATGCAGGGTGGACACCTGCAATTTTATTACTATCGTGATACAGTAGGGCAGACAATTTAGGCAGACTGAGATTTAGCTGGCCAGTCTCACTGAGAAGAGAAGGAATGATGAATCATGACACCTTTTAAATAACTTTGACCCCTTCTTTCTCCTATATTTTTAGATATAGATATAGATATTTTTAGAATAGACTTCTTATTCAAATTCTGCTGGAAATATCTCTGGAAAACAGAGATATCTGGGAATATAGCTGAATATAGCAAAAAAGCTACAAAATTAAGGATTGTCCACTTCTATAACCATCTCCTTTTACACTCTCCTCAAYCAGTGGAAGAGAAAAAATAGTTTTATATAATATCCAGAGGCCTAGTAGCAAACTGAGGAAAGAGCTACTGCTTATTTCACAGAGSCTGTATAACTTGCTGCTTTCAATCACTTACAGCTAAAGTTATTCCAAATTCATGTCAAGAAGGACTCATAGTGCCTGTCTGCTGGACTACAGAAGTTTTGTTCTCTGATTCTGGAGTTATGTAAGTTACAAGAATACCATTTTTTTAAAAGTTTCTAATCCTTACAGCTGCAGAAATACTTTAAAATGTGAAATCTCACTGCTCAAAACCTATAAAACAATAAAGCGCTTCACAAATTGCTTTTAACATCTGATAAGCTCTAAGACAGTCCAGCTTTGTAATCAGCATCAACAGCCTATAACCATCACTAGAAATCTTATCTGCAAAATGCTCTTAAAATAAAGTCTTGTGACAGATCATTCTTATGGAGTCCAACTCTTAGCTGCAACACTGAATTTATCAATGCATATAGACTACATATTTCCCCTACTCTGTGCTGTGTTACAATTACGATCATGTTACCAATGTGAGTCAGAGCCTGATTTACAAATTTCTTGAAGACAAAAAGTGTCCAGTCCTCAAAGACAAATGTTAGTATACTAGTATTTCTACATTCTCAACTGTTCCCCAGTGTTAAGGATCGCAAAAATTTTATCGTTGATAAAATACATTTTACTCAATTAAGATATATAAGTCCCAAACTGCATTATCAGAACTCAAAAAATAATTTTAAAACAACTAAAAAATCTAAATGTTATAACAAAAGCTTTCCTATGCATCACTACTGACAAGCATCTACAAAAGTATTACACAAACCATTTTCCTTAAAGCTTTCCTTGACCTGGGCTCTCTACTTCTGACACTTAGAGACAGGTCAGGACTGATGAGCTGATCAGCTTATTTCAGATCCCTTCAGATGCTTCTTTTAAAGGATCTGCTGCTGTCTGCTTGATTTCATTATATATTTTAATACACAAAGGAAATTTCCCACTGTCTCAAGCTTGGAAGCAAAAGCTATGAGCAGTGCAGAATGCAGTATGCTTCATTTTCCACCCGCATGCAGAAAAGAAGTCAAAGAGGAAAGGAGAACTCTGAATGAAGGTGCACAGAGGAAAAAATGTAAGGCAGACTACACTATAAGGGCTGAAAACTTAAAAAATCTGAAGAATAAAGTGATTTTTTTTTTTTTTGGTAGAAATAAAGATTTTCGAGATGGCAAAAGACACTGACTAAACCAGCTAATCTAGCCAAATAATGATTTGAAATTGCTTCTTCCTAAATACGTGTGTGTTGGTACACAGTTCACAAATCCCACTTTACTGCAAATCTGTTCTGCAGTCTAATATATCCCACTGACAAGATCTTTTTCACATTTATTCTAAACCACTGCCATATAGATTATTTGTATAATACTTATATATTAACTGCCTCAGTGATTCTGAATTGCTCTTTTTCTTTTCAATATTTATATATTACAAGTATAGATTACCTCATGATTAGGGTGTTAAATCATAATTTATCATCTGATCACAGTAGCTATTCTTGTGCTTGATCTGATGCCACAGAAAACATAAGTCAATTTGTCATTTATTGAGAAATACACCATTTCTAATTAATTACTTTAACTTTCTTTTCTGATCTTCCTACAAAATAATATTCACTGTTTTTTAAAATTGGCAATAAAAAGGTTTATGTGACAAAACACAAGATGACACTTAATGCAGATAGGAATGACATTGCACTAGAATTAGTCAAGTATAAAGACAAYGTAAAGGAGAAATAAGACTCTCATAATAACACCCTTGAAATCCTTGACATATATTGAATTGTATTTTTAAATTGACCAAGAATCTTGAAAACTTCATCCAGTAAACTTTTTYATGAATATAGATTTTGCAAAGCATTTCCCCCTGGTTGTAATACCAAGCCAAGAAAGCACATTTTCTTTTATCTACTTCTATTTAGCAAATCATTTAACATTAGGAATGCATTTAACTCTGTTGACCATGCTATGCCTCACAGCAATGCTGAAATCAATGCCTTGTAACATCACTGCCAGTTTAAACAGAACATGTTCCACTGTTTTCCATCCTTTCTATATTACTGTGGGATAACAGCACTATAAACCAAGCAGAAATGACTCCCGTAAAAGTATGACTGGCRTTGACTAGACTTGGCCAGAATGCTGTTATCATCTAGATGTTTTTCAATAGATAAACCAAAAGAAAGTATCAGCACACAGAATATAAATTGTGCACTTTGGGGCTGCACAGTATCTGAAGCTAAACACATTTCAATAGTGCAAAGAATAGTAATAATGCTGACGTAGAGAACATATAATATTTCTTATACTGTTAAGCCTCCTCCTGCTTTGTAGTTGCCAGTTTCTTTGAGCAGAGGGGACAGTGCACAGTGCTGTTAGGAAGAGGGGAAAAGTATTAAAAAACAAAATGGTTATAATATTACATAGCCTTCAGTAAGTGGCATTGGTCCCCCATTAGGGACTCCTGAAGGAATCCCCACTGCCAGGATAAGTCCCTCTCTCCTCAGCCATGCAGCTCACACGAGGAAGTGATGGGCTCCTTCAGCAATTTATCAAAAGCATTAATTGCAAGACTGAAGTATTCTCACTGTGGTTTAATGTAGTGGCTCCCAGGGACAGTACATATTTCAAACACTATCCAATTTCTGGGGGAAGCAGTAGATTTAGGATGGAAGGATGAGTAATTTTTTTTCCTGGCTGTACAGTTCTCTATTTCTCCTTGATATAGAAAATAATAAAAACAGCAGGATAACTTTATCTATTCCCAAATGGTGAAGCTGCATGTGCTGACATTTCCAATCGAGAACATGAAAAGAACATTTAAAGCAAGGTGAAGAATTCTAGTCAAGAATCAGACAAAATTCTAAAATATGACAAAGAAGGGATGAGAAATTTATGACTTTAATCAAAGTAGTGCCTACTATGTTCTTTACTATGAAGATTTTTTTTTTTAATTAACAGGGCAGAAAATCTTCATGGGGCCTCCACTGAATTTCTGGATCACTTTGGGAGTTTGGAAGTAAGTCACAGTATGTTTAAAGGGTTTTTCCTCTGGTGGCTGCCCTGCTGCATTATGATATATAACATATATCTACATTACCTACARTACAAGAACTGGTAAGTAAGCTTCATCGATACCTAGCATTATATATTTATTATTAACTCTCCAAGTATAAAAAGCTGCTTAAAATAACTGAGAGAAGGAGATGGTTAGAATTGCTATTACTTTTATCAGATTCTTCACTAAAAATAATGAAAAAAGATACCTTAGGGTTTTAACCTCAACCTGTTAACAGGTGAAAGTTAACAGCTATTTTTGAAATCTTCAAATGTAAGAGTGAAATTGTATGAAAGAAACAAAAAGACAAGTGTGGTTCAGTACCACTTCTCTACAATTTGCTTATACTTATCTAATGAATTATTAAAATATTCAGAAACTCCAGCAGAAGGAAATCTGTATCAAAAAATACTTTTTTTTTCTTATAATCTTAACTGAGTACTTGGGAAAAAAGTGCTTTCGGTAGGAATGCATCTGGGAGACAGTTCATTAGCACTAAAGACCTGAAGCAAGGATACTCTTTATATGAACAAAATAGAATTGAGAGAAATAATAAAAAATTTAGTGTTGTTTCCCTCGTATTACTTATTCGACTCTGAGAACACAGAATTATCCATGAATTTACCTTTCTAAAATGTTAATTGGATTTTCAGAAGACTGAGTGCAACATGGGACTGTACCTTGGAGGCAAATGACTACCTTATGCAGAGCAGTTCAGACATTACAAAAATACTTATGAATAGCTCAAGCAGAAACACGACCTGAACAAAAAAGCAAAATCTCATTTTGAAGAATTCAGTGACAGCAGTGTTTAGAAGAGGTGATGAAACAATTTAGGTAAAATGTTCAAAGTTTTTGTTTATTTCGGAAATTGTGAACTATCTTAAAGAAAAATCAAATGGCAAGAAAGGTGACTAATGGTCTATTAAGTAATCAACAAGTCACAAATAATTATGAGCTTGTCTAAGCATTATTATGTGAATAATTTTAGATTAATTTAACACTAACATGCACAGAATACTGGTGCTCTAACACACTCGTTAAATGATAGTCAAATTAAAACAAATAATTTTTACATCAATATATTGTAGCAGCTGCTATAGAAACATTTGGGATTTCTGCCTGCCTATTTTATTGTATCTTTCTATGAACTAATTTCAAAATCAACATAAAATAATGATATAAAAAATGATCCTAAGATATGTTTTGCAATCATGATTCCAGATAATTTAAATAGATTATTTTCCCCACATAAATAAATAATACAGGTTAAGTGATGCTACTCTGACATTTCAGATCGGAAGGAAGAATATGCAACACCTGAAAAATAAAATAACCTGAAAAAAACTGACATTCTACAGGGAAGTGACTGATTAGATACATAATCAAGTTACCAAATTAACCTTCTGGGACTGTTTATAACAATGTTCTTGCAGGAAGGCATTCTGTTCCTGGGCTTCTCCTTGCTTGTTGWAAGCAAGTCAGCACTGGAAAGTCTGTGACTTCAAGAAAGGCTTTCAATTTTGATTAGGATATTTGTTTTCCTCCTCACTATAACTCACAGAGAACTACATATGTTACTGAGAATAAAACATACATACTATCTGTGGGACTGCAGTCGTGTAACGGAACTGATTTAAATAAATTTTTGCCAAAATAAATGGACAAATTATGACTCAAACAGAAACACAGTCAATATTTTAGAGCAATCTCTGAAGCAGAGCTGTGCTGCCAGCAGTAAGCATTCTAATGCAAAGACACGATCTTTACAAATTTGGTATCACCGAATGCACCTGCAGCTACATTTGTGAGCTTGGACTGCAAGCACGACAGCACGATCTGGAGGAGCATGAAACTCTCACAGTACGGYTCCAGTAACACGTCTGTCATGAGAGTCTGGGGCATTCTGTGATTTCTTTGATAGCCATGATCCTACCTGGGAATTAATGGCCCAGTATAAGCATGCATCAGTTAAYAACTTCTACAGTCCTAGTGTAGACAAAGCACACTTAGTTGGGCTCCCCTCCAGTTCAGCCACCTCAGTGTTTGCACACTTTTTAATGGCTTTATTTACACACACTGCCAGCTAACATAACCAGTCACAACACTACACCACCTATGACAGAATTCATCAGGCAAAAGACAGTAACTACCCTGCCCAGTCCACAACTCCTGTYGTCTGCAAATCCAAATGTAGGCAGAATCTATGCTAGAGCCTGACAACTCCAAGATTCTTTATAAATATATCTCAGAAGGGGTAGAGAATGATCAAGCACTTGTGACTTCTCTTGCACTATCCCCAAAACAACTTCTGCGGTAATAAAGTCTTGCAATGCCTTGAAATAGCCCACTAGAGAAGATTCTCGGCCGCTGATTGTATTACAAGAGAATGAGAAAGTTCTAGTCAGGATTAGCTTCTCCCTTTGCCTGGTCCTCATTGTTCCCCTCTTGCTCTTTTCAGAATCACAGAATGGTTGGGGTCGGAAGGGACCTCTAGAGATCATMTAGTCCAACCCCCTTCTCCAGCAGGGACACCCAGAGCACGGGGCACAGGGCGGCATCCWGGCGGGTTTGGAGACCTCCAGAGAAGGAGACTCCACAGCCTCCCTGGGCAGCCTGTGCCAGGGCTCTGTCATCCTCASAGGGAAGAAGCTCTTCCTCACATGGAGATGGAGCTGCCTGTGGTTCAATTTGTAKGCATATCTTTATCTTAAGCTAAACTAAATGACCTATCTGGGAAAAAAACTGTACTGGTTCTAAGGCAGATAATGAAGAAGTTACTGTAGTGAAGGATATGAGGAAGCACATTCCTGGAAGTTGGGACTGTGTTTCAGGGAGAGGTCTGTGAGTGCAGTGGAAACCACCAGCTAGATATAGTCTGAGACACCTGGGAGCATTATACAGCTCCAGAATGAGAGCACGTGTCTCAAGAATGCCSTGAGCACCAGTGAGAACAAGACTGAAGGTGCACGGCTCCTCCTTTCCCAACCTCAGCCCCTGCTGCACTTGCTCCCCACGCAGGCTCTGGGGCTTCTCCTGGAGGGAAACACAAACACCCAGAGAGAGAGGAAAGCACAGAGCTCTCCTGCTTATTTGGACAATCAGGGACCTGGGCTCAGGGGGACACCAGGGCCATAAGGACAAGGCTACAGATATATGCCACCTTAAAATAAATAATAATAATAATAGCCACAGAATGCCTCCCTCTTTCCTTCAGGCATCATATTTTCCCACACTTTAATGAAGTGAGTAAGAAGTACATGGTCCATCTGAGGGCAAAATTTAGTTCCTAAATATAAGCAGTTCCACGATGACTCAGTTCTGAAATGTCATCTTACAAAAAAATATAGATTTTAACAGGTTTCAAAACATACTACAATTTCTCTTTTTCAAGTTTGCTGAAGTCATCAGAAACTCTCATCTCAGGGGACATTCAACCCTCCACCTCATATCATAGAACTCAATATTGCAAGCAAAAGGAGCTTGAATAAAGTAAATCTCAGACATAAATTACTCCATGACTCAATATTCAAAGATGTTTGGATTTCCTCTTTCTGATTTAGCAATAATTTAATTCAAATATTAATACAGAGGGAGTTTTGAGAACTAGTGCAATTTAAAACACACAAACTGCTGTTTTGAGATCTCGTAACTGAAATGGTTTAGAGAAGAGTTTAGAGTTTTCCCCTATTCTGTAGCAGGCAGACTCACAGTGCTTTTAATGTAAATTAAAGTTTTCCAGCAATCACAGCAATTTCCAGGAAATGCTGGTGAAAAGAAGCAACTTCTGGATGTCTGAAGGAGTGCAAGCAGGTAGATTTCACTGTAGTGTTGGTGATTAATACTGCACGGCTTTAGGAAATTAATTTAGCGACCATAACTAAAGACTATGATGATACATTAACAAGATGTTATAAAAGGCATGATTTGCATGGACAAACATGACCAACAGCCATACGCACATAACCTTCTTTAAGGAGCATTTTGGTTAAATAAGCACAATCACTCATTCATATCCCTTAGTTTAAACATAAAAAAAATCACCTGGAACTATGAATATTCCTGAAATGAAAATTAGAAAGGCTGAGACAGGGAACTATTTAATTAGTATTTACTTACCGGGGAATTATCTTTTTTTTATGCTATCCTTTAATCATCTGATACTGGTCACAGTCAGAGATATGATACTGAGCTAAGAGACACTGTCTGAGCTGATGCAGGAAGTCTCCTGTCTACCTGTCTATATACAGCCTATCTGTCTTTCACTGCTTCTCTTAAACATTGTAGAAAAAAAAAAAAAAAAAAAAAAAAAAAAGAGTAAATATGATTTCTGGATATAGTCCCTAATTAAGTGACCACTTAGTAACATCTCAGATGGAGATATGATGCAGGGTCCCAAAATGAAAAGACAATTCATCCTAAAAATAGGAGTCAGCCTGATAGTGGGTTATCTACATTGTAGTTTAGATAAGGAATGTGCTTTTAAGTAAACGGCCCAGTCATCTCCCCTGTTTTGGAGCACACAACTTCACTCCTTTTGGACTGACCCAAACACCAGAGATGCTATCCAAGAGCACACCGAAAGCTTCAAATCAAAGTTGATATGCAGGCCACAGAACCAAACTATAAGCCCCACTACAAAGTAAACTCCAACCAAAAGCACTGAAGATGGATGTTAGGCACTGAGCACTGACTGCCTCATCCTGCAGATCGGCATCCATTGGGCTGCACTGTAAAAGCCTTTGTGACCAAAAACTGGACTGGACCTCAGGCAAACACCATCTGTTGCTGGTCTGCTGAATAAGCCCAGATGTGCTTGCTCCCTTCTCCCTGACTCCCCATAACAGGAGTATTTACTTCCTCATTTGCAGCTTTTGGAGCTTCCACTGAAAAGTATTATCTCAACAGCTGCTTCAAATGTATACTAATATTATATTCTAGCAATCAACTTACAAATTTCTAGCATTGCACCTCAGTTTTGTAAAGCATGCGCCCTGTGCCCAGGTACCACTTGTGAAAGAGATGTCACTCCGAAGCAGAAGCATTTGTGTGGAACTTAATTTGGATTAGATCTTCTAGACCGCTGGAGCAGTTCAAAGATCAATCTACAACAAGTAGCTCTGATAGCTTTGTGCAGGGAAGGCATTCTTTTAATGGAAATCTTGGATTGCTGCTGTAAATCTCAGCCTGCTCGAGTCTCCACTGCCATACTTCCAAAACAGACAGTTTCCCACATTTGTTAACATAAAACCTGCAAAGTAATTCTACACAGTATTAAAAATAGTTACCTGATCTGATTATTGGGTGTCAAAAGGTTTTTTAGTTGTGTTAGCTTGATCATCAACTCTATCATGCATGCTCAGCATCAAGTATTTCTTTGAAGCATTGCAAGGAAAATGGAAGAAAAGTTAACATCTCTATAAGGCGCTGGCATTGCCAAGGATTAAAAGCATATGGATAATGGAATCAACCCAGAAGCCCAACAAAGCCAACTGGAAACCACAGCACACAGGCAATTTGCCAATACACCACCAGATATATTTCTGAGGCCTACTAGTCCTGAATCATGTATTTGCTTCAGAAAAAAAAAAAAAAAGAAAGAAAAAAAAAATACTTCTGGAAAAACTACAATGCTAACATGACTAAAGGCACAGTATTTTGCACAGAAAACTATGGGAAGTTTTATTAACTCCTGATTTAATTCCAGCTGGGAATTCACCTTAATTCAGAAGTTGGACTGGTATGACTTGGTGGAAACTTTCTATAAACCTCAATGCAGTACAGCCAGTAACATCTGGTACAAAAAGGAGAGGTTTATTAGGGCTATAGGTCATGATATATATTTCTCAAAGAGACTCTATGCCTATGTCTACACTACTGAAGTAAGCACGACTAGAATATTAAACACACTCTCTGGCACTTGAGGCCATCTGGCAAGAACATCTCGAGCCCACAGTATTAAACCTTGTCACCCTCCAGCAAAGGGCTGCCATAGGCTGGGCTGCTGTAGACTAACAGCACATCAGCAATTGTCCCTGGCCTGTGCTAACTCCCGAGCAGTGTCTGGGAGGCGTTTGCGTGGTAGCTGGCAGAGGCCAAAGCTGTGCCAGGAAGTATTCTAAGAATTCACCACTGCGGCTGATTGACCTTCAGTACTCAGGGTTTTTATTTTAATGGTTTAATTTACCAGCCTCTCTCTAGCCTGTTTGTGCATGTGCCTGTATGTACATGTCCTGTGCCTTTCTGGTGTAGGAGAAGTGGAGAGGAGTGGTGGGAATATAGACACATGAAGGCAGTTACGGGAAATTCAGTTCCTTGGGATATTTTTTCATGCTCTGGCAATAACTGTTGAACTGTGAAGTGTTTAATAATTTCTTCGGGATGTACACTAACTCAAAATGACACTGAGACTCTGGAGATTACTGAATAATTAATAAAACAGTTTTTCTCCCCTTTTCTCARTGTCTAATGTCCTAGTTTGCTTATTGCCACAAACAAAGAAAAAAACTGTGTTGGACCTGCTGGTAGATAACAGACACTGAGCCAACCAACATTATTTATTCAGCCCTTGTATTTTTCATCTGGGGATTTTGCTTTAAAAGAATTAGTAAAACAATGTTTTGCAAATGTACTGACCAGCTCTCCACCAAGTAGAGCTTACAGTCAAAACAACTGAAGGGAAGGATGAGAAAAGTTGCTTTAAACCAACACGCTGTTCCTCTGCTTCCAGACTGAGCTGAGATGGCTCCCACTACGAACGGCAGCAGAGTGAGAACTACACAAACATGGCCCTGCCGACTCCTCTGAATACCAAAGGGACCACAACGCACGAAAAATCCATCCCATGCTTTTCTTGACAAGCCTCTCTCCATATCTTATCCAGATAGTAAGGTGGCACAAGCACCAGGGAGGTATTTCTAAGGATGTTTTTATTCCCTTCCGCCCAAAGGAAATCCTCAGTTTTTTATGTAGTCGGTTGCACTGACTCCAGAAAAGAATCCAGCTACTTTCTGGACTTATCRATTAAAGGAGCCTTTTTTAACACATTAAAATATTATGTAGCTGTGTTAGACAATACATCAGCATGATTCACGACTGAAATTACGGTTGCTGGCCACTAAAAGGAACACTTAATAAACAACAAAGATAAGCTAGGGACTGATTAATAACAAAAGGCCACATCTTAGAAGCACATTAGCATTTCAGAATTCCAACTAATTCTTGTAAAGGAGTACAAGAAACAGGTTTTATCTATATAAAAGTGAACTGAATACCAGCTGCAACTCTACTAAGTCTTTTGCTGCTTTTACAAAAWAATAAGGCAGAATTGTACCAAAAACTCACAGAGGTTGTGAAACAACACAGGTAACATTTGAAAACAATCTTTTTCTTTTTTTCCTAAAAAATAAAGATGCAAAGTGTTTTCCGAATTTAGTCTAATTACACACGGTTCTTCTGTCTTAAACATCCTCTGTGCAAAACCACAGTGTCACAGCCCCAGTTTTTCCAGGGATATGCTTCAGATAGAATATCCTGAGATATCTTAAGATAGAATACTTCATTTTTTTCTTTTTTTTTACAAATTCAGTTTATGATACCAAACTGCTTTGAAATTCTACTCACGATGGACTGTGTGCCTGTAGCTTTTGTGTCACTGCATGCAGACACAACGGGGTAAGTGTGCGGTCCTGGCATTAAGATTAGTGCTGGACTGCTTTGCTTCTGTTAGTTTATGTGACAGCTGCCAGACTATGGGCCGAAATCTGTTCTCTTTGACATCACTGGAACTGCACTGTATGTATTCCTGTATGTAACAGTCAAATCTGATGCTGTATTTTCCCTGGAAAGGAACAGAAAATGTTTTCTTCAGAAGGCTGATATGACATAATATGCAAAAATAGTCTCCTTTGGAGTTGTTCCAGTCAATCAGTAAAGCAAGTGTTATGGAAGAATATTTAAATAGATGCTCTTGATCAGGTTGCAACTATACCTCTTGACAAGTAACTACCTACCAATGATTTCCATGAAAAAACTCTAAATATAATTTCCATTCAACTCTTACACCAATCCAAATATTGAACAAACCTTCCTTTCTCCCTTTTCTATGTTTTCTACCTCTGCATTAGAAATATTCACAGTTCATAGCATTGCAAAATATAGCAGAAGCAGAGATACAAATAACCTGGACCATTTTTTCCCAGATCTGTGGTCACTAAAGTCTTTTGAAGATATATGTGCCTTTTGCTACTTATTTATGCAATCATACAAATGTTTGTTGTTATAAGTCAAAGTAAATAAACCAATATGCAATAGTATAACAGTATCATTAAAAATAAGCACTGTTTTCAAATAAATAAGTCTGTACTGACAGCCATGGACCACTGGTGGAAAACCAGACACAGAACATGACTTGAAACTAAAGACTGAACAATGAGGCATGGGAGCCAACCATAGGGAAGGGCATCTTGAACACCATGGAAAAACCTCAACAGAAATGGGCTAGTTGTGCAGCAGGAAGTGATTAAAAAAAWTTAAAAATTATCCCTCTGACAGAAAAGAAAATGACCAGAGAGTAATAAATATGAAAATTCAGCAAGGATGAGCAAGGAGGAGAAGATGTAAGCATACTGCTGGTCTCAGTAGAAGCTGAAGAAAAATATGGTAGCAGCGACAGATGACCACAACTCAATGATGAATTGAAAAGTAGCGCTGACACTTTCATCCTTTGATTGCCTTCATCTACACCACATCAAGTCAATTCTTTACACCTATTATTTCTAAATATCTAAAGCCTTATCATTCATCTACAAAAGACATCATTTTATTTCGTGTTCCCTAGAAGCAATCAACTACATCCATGTTCAAAATCTTCAGCACTKTTACTGCATTATTGCTGTGTTTTAATTGAATACCTTGGAAGTGATCTGCCATTAATGATACACTTACCATAAGGCAACGCATAATTTCATCATATTTTTCCCAGAACAGAAATTTTTTTTTTCCTTTTTAGACTGCACACCTGAGGAAAAGGACTAGACAAACAATGATCAGAAAAATGCAGCCTCTTGCTTTAAAGCACAACAGGCATAGATCATCAAGACCCAAGAGGGAAGAGAAGGCAAAACTGAAAAAGATCCCTACAGAAGTCACATGAGTTTGGTCACTCCTTTGAACTATTAAAAAAAAAAGATGAACTTTTAGAGGAAGGTAATAATAAATGATTATGACTTTTGTCTTAAAGACAACTGTTCAATTAGCAACGGCAGCCAAATTATATTTATCTGAGTGGAATAATTCTTTTTTTCAGCCAAATTATTTTGCACATATAGGAACCTTTGTGCCAGCAGGTTACTAAATGACATTATACATTTGTCTCTGTGTGTAAATTAGAGGAAAAAAAGACAGGATTATAAATGAGATCCTTTTAGATGTGACTAATGAAGGAAAGGTGTAACATCCTAAGTGTCTATGTTACATTATTTCTTTATGAAGGCTCAAGAAAAGATATCTTCTCACCAGAGGCTGGAATTATATATATATTTTTAATGTAAAGAAACTTTGCTAATGGATAACAAGACAATTTTATGCAAATTTCTGGTTTCTCTTTCCAAATTTAAGCACCAGCATGCCATTCAAAAGGCAACTCCTAACCCACATAAATAGGTATGCCGGGAATCACGTACAATTGCAACCTTGATGCAGTGCTTTACACTCAGGTTAATAATATATGAGCATATGACTAAAGTGGATCTGCTGAAAAGATAAGCTGATCAACTATCTTTAATGCATTTTCTAATTCACTGTCCATTCTTTGTCTTTTTCTTCTATTTAAGGGGGAGGGTTTATAAAAAGAATTGCAGACAGATAATCAACATCTTTTAAAATAGCTAATCTATTTCCCAAGCTAACTCAACCAATTTTACAGGAAAAAACAAAGGGGGGGGGGGGGAATGCCAAAGCAGACACCATTTTTTTAAAAAAAGGAAGCAAAGTATTTCTTCCTTAAAACTGATTTTCCTTAATGACCTCTCTTTCATCACACAGAGACAAGCACTGCTAAGTCCACCTCTCCTCTCATTTCATAGGCAAAAACCCCATAATACTCTAGGTCCAATTGCTTTCTCTATCAACAACAGTAAATGTCCCATCTATCTCAAATAGGCAATTACTTTGCACTTCTGCTCTAGATGGCTACTGTAGACAACTTGGGAGACTGAGGCACTTTCTTTAGGTTGTTAATGAAGGGAACCCACCCTTCATCAGGTGGGTTCATCACAGTACTCAGGAAACTCACTATAGAAAAGCTACATCTACTTAAACTGACAAATCTCCACCCACATTAAAATGTGCATTGACTGCCTAACACATCTAGGATCCCACCTCAAGCTCCTGCTCCTCTCCTCTACATTGCTAGCTAGGGTACAAAGGCAGGCAAGACAGAGACAGAGCTTATCCCTGAGGAAGAAGTTCAGGAGAGCAGTTTCCCAGTCTGCAAGGAGTATCTGTCCATGCTTTTCCTTCAGGAAATATATTCTCAGGAAGAAGCATCTTAGAAGAATCTTAGGCAGCAGGCCAGAGACAAGAGGATGTGCAGGTGGCATTCACATCACTTACTTTCAGCTGCCTAACTGTCAGGCATTAGACCTAAGCAATGTTCCCTGTAAAGGGAGTAAAGAGGCAAGTCTCTATAATAAGGTGTCTTCTAATATAGGTATTTCAAGACAGGAAGGATGTATCATGCTCTGAAGTCACATCTCTCCAAGGAGATCCACAAAATTCACAGCTTGTGGGGGTTCATTTGAAAAGGTGATTGCAGGTCACATCTATTCTGCAAGTCCTACAAGCATTTTGCTATGCAAAATTTTGACTTGTTTGGCAGTTATTTTTGTTGTCCAAATACAAAACATACTTAATGTGATTAGAAAATGTTGGGAAAGGCTATSTGTCATTATATTAATAGCCCAGGAGGTCAGAAGCTAAGGCACATCAGTGCTGGTGCAGAGAAACACAGACGTATCACTGCACTATGGTTCAGAAAAACGCAGAAGTTCATATTTTGAACCTTGAATTAATTACAGAAGCTACTGCTTTATTTGATACTCTCATCTTGAGCTGGTAGACTTTAATTTTAAATTAGACTTTAATTTTAATCAAATGCATTTTTCTACTATTATTTTCAACGTACAWATTTCAATGAAATTTAACATTCAAAGCAGCATCAGAGACCACTGMTTGTTCAACTCCCCCAGCAAACCTGCCAAGAAAAGTAGCCATCTGCTTACAAAATAACTTTTGTTTATATCTCCATGAGTTTATATTTTAGCAYTCTTTCAGACAGCCTCCCCACTGAAAGCTGTGAGAGGGACTCAGCTTCCTTGGACAGCTACGAGTTGTTCCTGCACAGGGAAGCCCTCAGCTCTACATCAGCCCAAATATAAATCCAGTGGTGGGCCCTGCCCAGTGGAGCTCACAGGGTGCTGGAATTGCACTGCACCTACAACATTTGATTTACACCTGAGCAATGAGATAACATGCTAAGTGCTTCTGTGATGGATAAATACGTATCRGAAAGAGAAATGTTAAAATATCCTTGATGCAATCAAGAAATCGTTGTGACTGAAGAAAACAAACATTTGACTAAAACATAAAGCTTCTTCTACTAACTGGAGGGTTAACAAAGCTTCAGAGTATAACAGCGGAGCCATCAGATATTTCAATTAAAAGATGGAGGAATTTCAATCTTTTCCTCAATATGTTTGTAGTCACATGAATTTAGGTTTGTTTTCAAGTGACCAATAAGTAGTTCAGCTCAGGAATTACACAGAGTCTACCTGCAGTACCTCTATAGTTTAAAGCAGATACAGAATTTCATTTAAGTCTTAACCTGCTGGGTAGTGTCACTGTGCTGCTAAAGATCATCTGTGTATCATTTCAGTATATTCTTCTACATAACTTTAGAAAGGTAGGGTAAAGAGTAGATAAGAAAAGGTGGGGTTCACCTCAGCATTAACTAACTAACAGCTGAGTATCTACTCTAAGACAGTAAATTCCTGTTCCTCTCCCCATTTCCCTATCACTATTTTAGACAAGCCCTTCTGAAGGTTAGTTAGTTCAACCTACCTGTCTTAAACACTTGTCTTAGACCATAGAGACCAATGGCATAGTGTTGCATTGTGCTACACAGACATACCCATCAACTAATGAAACTTGAACCTTCGTATTAGTATAAAGAAAAAAAGTTATTAACTGCTGTGGAACTGCCAATTATTCAGTGTAAGTGCAGGCCCCCAACACAGCTGTTTTACCTTCCCTCTCTGCTGTATGCAATATTACATTCACATTGCAGGTTATATTATCACAGCAACGTGCAACCACTTCCTAACAGCTGAGAGAACAAATCATTTTGCCAAAATTATTGGTTCAAGCCCGTAATAGTGAATAATGAATTAGACATGGCTAGACTTAGGGATTTTTTTCCCTTGCAATCCATGTCGTTATAAGAAGTGTGAAATTCAATTACAAATATTAAATGAACTCTCCTTTTGAAATGATTCTTCTTTCAGCTTTTTTTTATGACTCTCTGTCATAGGGGAGGAAAAATAAAGTTTGTCCTGGATAAGCTAATACCCCTAATGGTAAGTAAATATTAATTCAATCTCTTCTTCTGAAAGTTTTATTATCCTTCAGTATAGAGGGATTGAAATTGATACTACCCAAGTTTAAAATATATATATATAATCAAAACCTGATTAAAATAAAAATTRTGGGGAGGAGAGTATTTAGTAACTAAAGTATTTTGTTACTTAGGAAGTCTCATGTCACAAATCACAGAAAATCACAAGAGGATGCTAGAGAAGTATTAATACACATTTATTCTTTTCTACCCTAAGCATCCCCTACCAGCCAGTCGCATCAGGATAATGGATTGGATGGATCTTTAGTCTGATGTGGCATGAATATCCTTACGCTTGTAAGGATATTCTCTTTTCTACCAAACATGAACTTGTCTGCCCTGCCTTTATTAAACTGTTACTTTCTGTATGAGTACCAAGTAATCTGAATAAGCATTACTGCATCAATAAATATCTTCTTCAAATAAATATCACTCTTTCCTTTCTCTCTCTTCTTCTGTCATGGGAAAAAAAATTGCTAGTCATAAGGTGGATATAAATCCATAAAATTTCTGTGATTTTTTTTACCACCTGTAAAACGTCAGTACACTTCATTGGTTTAGCATTCTGAAAGGCTGTCAATAAAAGCAAAAATTTACTTATAGTTAAATGCACAAAAGTCCTGATCATTCATTTTATGTGTTTTAATGACTGACGTATTGTAAAGGACTTGCATTTGCTGCCTGTGAAAATCAATACAGAGGCACCAAGAAATCAACTCAGGTGCACACATGTTAGCACTTAACAGCCTGGCATATCCACATAGAGCTCACCAATACTACAAAGGACCTACAGGAGACCCATCATCTATTCAGGAAACATCAGGAGACCACCCAGGACATCTGGAACCACAGTGGACACAACTGTGTACGCAACTCAGTGGATGCCACAGTCTGAAATATTGAATTATAGCAAAGTTCACAGAAACAGTCTGAGAAAAGGATTTGAAGTATCAGCTAAGTCAGCCCTTAGAGATGTGAAAGTCATTGGAGGAGGTATTTTTCTAGTCTCTTCTTGAAAACTTGCCACACAGGAACTGCTAAAACAAATTTATCTAACTTAAAAATAATCTGCAATTAATTGATTAATATCCTCAGATCTTTCTCCTACTGGTTCATCCTCTCACTGTGGACTTCCTGCATTTTTGAAAATGTATGTTCTCCTCTCTCCATAAATTATTCATTGCTAAAAAAAAAAAAAATTTACTTCAACATTGACTCATACACTTTGATTTCTAATTATTTTAATTAGAAACATTTGTTTCCCTCTTATGTAGGTTTTCTTTTTTTTTTTTTTCTTTTTATATTTACACCCTTCCTAAAAGTTAGTACAAAAACACTGGGCACAGCCTTCCTGTTAAGACCTCGCTAACGGTAGATAGAGAAGCTCTAGTGTTTTGTGAATCACCAACCTGAGGACATGATGTGCATTTTTGCAACTGCATTTGACTTGCCCTTAGACTCAGGTCCAGTAAAACCTCCATAACTTTTTTTTGCTGTCCTGCTACCTAGCCAAATCTCTTTTCAAGTACTGGTTTTATCCTTCCTTACAAAAGTATAACACTTTGTGCTTGCCTGTCTTTCTTTAGGGGCACTCTTCTAATTTGTAAAGATCATTCTGAATTTTCATTTTGTCCCCTAAAATGTCTGTAATCATTCTAGTTGGGTATCAGCAGAGATGGTAATTAGTCTGTCATCGAAGTCAGCTGTACCTGTTTAATAGGTTCATCGCCACCTTCAGCGAGAGTCATTACCTTGTCTTTGAATAAGCAGATATTTCTTCCCTTTCACAGCCACAGCCCTCAATACCACTGTAGTCACTTTCCTCTGCATGAGCAGACATGCATCCACTCACTTGCCCACGCCAAAGCTGTTCTTTCAGGACACCCTCCACTACAAGTACTTCTGTTCCTCTTCTAACTCAACTAATTTCTCCATCTGAATGCCTGGAGAAGCAGAGGAGAAGAGAAGGCTGAGAGGAGATCTGATTAATATGTATAAGTACCTGAAGGGGGAATGTAGGGAAGAGGAGGCCAAGCTCTTCTCAGTGGTGGCCAGTGACAGGACAAGKGGTAATGGGTGTAAGCTGAAACACAGGCARTTCCAACTCCATGTGAGGAAGAGCTTCTTCCCTGTGAGGATGACAGAGCCCTGGCACAGGCTGCCCAGGGAGGTTGTGGAGTCTCCTTCTCTGGAGATCTTCCAAACCCGCCTGGATGCCRCCCTGTGCCCCRTGCTCWGGGTGTCCCTGCTGGAGCAGGGGGTTGGACTAGATGATCTCTAGAGGTCCCTTCCAATCTTCACCATTTTGTGATTCTGTGAATCTTTTAAGCAAACTATACCACACCTCAGTTGTCATTTTTCGCATAAGATGTTGTTTGTAAAATATTGAGAAAGTAGATATTTATGATGTGAAATATAGGTCAGGCTATCCCTTTCCTAAGTGTAACCAACTGAAAAATAATCCAATTGTCTAGGYTCTCTCCATAGCCATTCAGTAAAGATGAATATCCCCAAAAGATGAATTCTTCTATCTTGAAAAGTAGTTGTTCAAGACCAAKACCTGTGATGATTCAGTGCCTCTCTCCTTCTAATCATTCTAGATGAAGAGTTTAGACTAGACACCTAGGGAGCAATTCACCCTTTCTAAACACAAGTATCAGGTGCAATTTTAGATGCACTAGATCTAAGACATCTGTCCAGGCTGGCATGTATGGCTCCAGTCCTATGGCAAATCCATGCACTTCTCAGGAGGCAGCTAGAGTCCAACTGTGGTACCTTGGGGCACCTACAATATCTGAGAAGCACTATTTAGGTGTCTTCATCTTAAGATAATTCTCTCAGAGGACATGAACATGAACATCTTAAGATGAACATAGAGAACATGAACATGAACACCTTCATCTCTGAGACGACCACCAACAGAAATATGGAATATTCACCAAAAAATAACTATTTATGCATCACTACCTAAGAAGTGCAAACAGTATTTGTCCCCAGAATCAACTTCAGTTGATCTTACAGCAGCAACCATACAGAGTTTGTGAAAAAGATATCACAATTGTYTTCAAAATCAGCAAGTACCCACTGAAGCCCATATGCCTACTTCCAGTTTTATAATGAAGCACAAGCAAAAATAAAAAGTTACAGTTAGCATAGAACAGATTAAATCTTTTTCAGAAACAACAACTCGTAAGTTTTATGATCTGACTTTATGTCAAACTAATTTTCTGAGTACAGTATTCTCAAAAACAGCAGGATGACTATATAGCCAAGGATGCCTTCTGGGTTTTGTTGGTTTATTTTTATTGAAATTAGAGCCTTTGAAAATCCTTGGATCATCAGCTCTCAAGTCCCCTCTGTACAAAAGGAGTTTACAGATGCAGTATAGGGAACAGCAGCACCAGATTTCTGTCTTACAGAAGATTATATTATCCTCCGCAAAACATTATCCCTAAGGAGAAAGATTCATTTTTCCCTATCCCTTTTTTTTTTCTATTCACTTTTTAGTTTTACCTCCCATAAACTAAAAATCACATCCTAAAATGATGAGAAAATGAAAGCACAGCACCTTAGTCTTCCACCTACGATAATGACTTCAAAAAGAGGGTTGTCTGGAGAATCAATATATTGATTATTTAACTTCTGAAGGATAGAAAGCTATTTGGGTCTTTGGAAATTATATGCCTGGAACTAATGTTTTAGATTCACAGACCAACAGTTCAACAAAAATCACAGTGGAAAAATTCACAATTTGTGGATACTACCAGATCAGAAAGAGGCTGACAGACTAGTAAAAAGCATGAGAACTATTTCTTTTTCAATTTRTCTCATCTAAGCAAAACATACCTCTGAAACACAGAAGATATAGAACACAGTCAACAAAATTCATGTGAAGTKATAAATTGTATCTGACAATAGTAATCTTCTACATTCCTTCCCTAAAAGAATAWACGCTATTTTTTCAGTATTATGTCTGATATTATTAGTCAGCATTTTGTCTGGAGATGTACATTAATGTATATTTTGCACGCATTTACAGTATTTTTAAAACTAATTATTGGAAATACACTCAAAAATATCCAACTGCAAAATTTATAAAATGGGCATATAATAATGGGAAGGTATGCACAAAGATAGGAAGATAGGAAGATAAGTAAATRCTATAGACAGATAAGTAAATACTATAGGCATATATGCATGTATATAAAAACATACATATATGTGCAGGTCACTAACAGCACGCAAGCCCTTCTTTGAAAAATACACTTGCATTCAGTTCATTAATCCTTTGTTCCTACCAGATATCTTACTTAAAGTAATACAGCAGTATTACTGCAGAAGAACACACTATTACAGCAGAGTAACACGCTATTTTAATTTTGTTACTCACTACTTTCAAGCTGTTATGAGATCAAACAGAAACTGCTGCTCATTTAAAACRCTTTAGTAGATGTTTTGATGCTGTGCAGTCCTGATTGTTACATCATTCTACCTGGTCTGGATTATAATTTTTGCATCACAAGTTTTTTTATTTTTCTAAAAAAGTTAACTTTCATGTTATCTACACAAGACGCATTTTAATATTCAATATCTCTATTCCAAGAAAACAGCTACAGGTTGTACTACGCCAAAGGATTTTTAGTATTTTTCAATAGAAACACTAAAAATAACAATCTCCCCTTAAAATCCTGAAAACTGKCATGAATTAATAGTTACTAACTAAAGAGATATTATGAGTCTACAGTTTGATTAATACTATAAAAGAGTACAATACAAATAGTAATTCTTGTTGCAAAGAGTTGTCATTGTAACACTGAAAGCTACATAACAGGCTGGCCACAAGGCAGAATAATAAAACTCACTGTAATATTTTTATTTATATTCATAAAATTGAAGAATGCTAACCCTCTGGTTATTTTATTTTTATTATAGATATGAATTTTAACAAGCTAATTTATAAAAGGTTACAACCAATGTCTAGCTTTAAATCTAAAAAATAAATGCTCATACTAACACAGTTTACAGACAGAAATTCTTTTAATASTTTTCAGTACTTTATGAGGCTAACAATGGTCAATGCTAACAATACCTGCCTGGAATTAAATAGAAGAAYATGTCAAAGATTTAAGTTTAGTTGGTAACCAGCATGACGTTCAACAGATASGGCTCAAGTCTTTAAATTGACTTTGATTTTCTCCCTCCCATGTACTGTCTCCCTGAATGAATAGTTCAGTAATCTGGAAATGCTTTCTTCTCATCCTTATTTACTCAAGAATCTACTAAACTAAGTAAAAGAAAACAACTCTGGCAGTATTTGAATATAGTTGTTTTTAGTGAAAGACTTCTTTCAGGGAGAGGAGAGACAAGATTAACTGAGAGTCTATTTGTAGTAAGTTCTTCACCAACCAGAAGCACTTTCTGCCCATTTTCTGCCTGAAGCAAATTAACCCTATTTTTGTAACAACAGGTTTGTAGCAATTCCCTTCAGAAACGCCTATTTGTTTTACTGATTATTTTTCAGACTTTGCATTGCTGTGTGAAAATGACCTCCTTGCTTCTTTAGAGCTCTGCCAACTGATGGGAAGCAGTGGGTACTAAGCTGTGGCCACGCTAGAAAATCGCAGTAATTGTTACTCCTGGTTTGGAAGAATGGAAGGCACCTTTTGTTTTGAGGCGGTCCTGCTGCATATGATATCTAAGTACCCAATCTAGCAGCATAACACTGACTAGTGTAATTACTTACTTCTTAAAAAAAAAAAATGCACCATATACTTTTATATACTTTCTCATTTTCTTTCCCAGTCTTGGTCTCTCTGTTTCCCTCTRATATTATTTATGGCCTATGTGGCACTTTACATATAGAAAGTGTTATATATATTACTTCAATCTCTAATGCAGTGCTTCCCTAAAGCATGGAGTATAGCCAAAGCGAGGGAGGCGACTGTGGAGATACTGAAGTCAGACTTCTGAATTACTCTCCAAAGCCTCAGCCTTAATTTTTATTGAGAATCAATCCTGCAGATACCAAAAAAAGAGACTGATCAGTGGAATGTAAGAGATGTCTCTGCAGCTGCCTGAATTTGCAGGAAGCCTCAAATAAGCTGTCTTAAGCATTAGCTTCTGAATGACTAAGGCGGCAGATGTCAGTGATACTTCAGTTACAAACAGGCAACTCTATCTCTTTTAAAAATATTTTTAAACCATTGGAAGTATAACAAGAAGTTTGTACCTCACAGTTTTGGGTAGAGTAGGCGATGGAAACGTCAAGATTAATGAAAATATGCAGAACATCTATAGAGTCACACCATCCAAGCTGGTAACACTGCAGCAGTGCAYGGGATTGGAGGAAGGCTAGATACGGTGTTAGTGTCATTTTTACTAAAGGAGGGAGCAGCTTTTAAACGTGCTTTTTTTTTTCTTTAACATGATAAATATAACTAGCCATTSTGCAGAGCAGGTTGATCTTTTTACCTTAGGCTTCAGGAAGTAAGAACCTAAGATTCAGGGGGGAGGGAGTAATTTGGTCAAAAGACCTACAGAAAAAAAAAAACACCTCAGGCTCAGGATGAGGACAGGAAATCACAACCCTTGCTGGCAACCCCAAGTATTAAAACTCGCTGCAGGAACACACTGGATACAAGCCCTCCTCCTGGCACATCTGACAGCCCCGAAATCAGCACCCTGAGCAGCACGACCCTAATTCCCCCCACGCTACACACATAATCGCGGCCGCTCCAGGCTCACGAGCAAAGCTTTCCTGTCAGAGCTGATGCCCCCCGAGGCAGCCCGTGTCTCCTGTGCCCGCGGAGGTAGCGCGGCCAAGATCGACCCGGGCCCCCCGAGGCCGCCGCAGCAGGAGCGAGAAAGGAAAAAAAAAGAAAAAAAAAAANAGAGAGAGAGAGAGAGAGAGAGAGAAAGCAAAAGGGGGGAAAAAAAGAAAAAAAAAAAAGGGGGGGAAAACAAGCACGCGCGTCTCCCGGGAAATAAAGTTTGCGGGCAGGGCTGCGCTTATCGCTGCGCCCAGCTCTACCGCCGCTCGCCGCGGAGGCTGCGCGGGCAGCTCAGCTCAGCTCAGCGCAGCGCAGCGGAGCGGAGCGGGCGCCCCGCCGTGCCCGCCCGCCGCCCCTCGCCGCCGCTCACCATGTTGACTTCGGACACCATGTCGATGCTGGCGATGTCGATGTTCATCCCCACGCACACGGGCGGACCTGGCGGGAGCGGAGAGAGCGTTACCCGCGGGCGGCCGCTCCCGGTGGGGCGGGCAGCGGGGGGGGCAGCACCGCGGCGGCAGCCCCCGGCGTGGAGGGAGCCGGCGGGGCGCCGAGCCCGGCCGGGGCAACTCACCTCCGAAATCGGGTCGGAGGCGGATGTCGTAGCCCTTGAGCAGTTTGTCCACAGTTTCTTTCACGAAGGACATGTTGCCGGGATCGTTCACGCTGTGGGGGCGAGAGAGACGGGGGGGAGGAGGGCGGGAGGGCGGGCGGGGGGTAGCGGGGCAGGCAGGGGAGGGCAGAGCCCGTCAGCTCGTGCCCGCGGCCGGGCGCAGCCCGCGCCGCCGCCGGGGCACTCCGGCTCCTACCTCTGCGCGCAGCAGACCACAGCCACGAGGACGGGAGCGGAGAAGATGCCCAAGAAGCTGCCTCGCGCAAAGCCCCTCATCCCTCCGCTCCGCTCCGCGCTCCCTGCGCGCAGCAGCAGCAGCCGCCGCCGCCGCCGCGATCCGGCTGCCCCGGCTGCCGCTAAGAGGCGGAGGCGACAGTCCCCGGGCTCTCCCCCCTCCCCCCCTCCCCAAAATCTCCCACCCCCCTGCCCCTAGCCCGGCGGCCCCGCCGCCGCGGAGCGAGGGAACGCGCCCTGGCCGGAGCCGGCGCCGCCGCGCGCGCCGCCTTCCCCCGCCAGCCGCGCACGCAGCGCGGGGAGGGAGAGCGCGAGCGAGCGAGGGAAGGAGGGAAAGAGGGAGGGAGGGAGGGCGGCAGAGGCGAGGGAGGGCGCCCGCCCGCTCGCCCGCCCTCCCTCCCGGCGGCCGGGGGAGTCGCAGGGGCCCGCGGGCAGCGGCGGCTCCCGCGCAGCGCGCCCGGTCGCTCGCCCGCCCTCCCTCCCGGCGGCCGGGGGAGTCGCAGGGGCCCGCGGGCAGCGGTGCCTCCCGCGCAGCGCGCCCGGTGCCTCCCCGCGGCCGCCGGCGCCTTTCTCGCTGCGAGGCCGGGAGCCCCCTCGGCAGCGGGGTGACCGCCCGCCGCCGGGCCGGGCTGCGCCCACTCGCCCTGCCGCAGCCCGGGGAGGGTGGCAGGGAGCGCGGTGGGCGCTGGACGCACTTTCGCAGTGGCCGCGAGTTTGTGTTTTGGGCTYGGGTCCTCATCATCAACATCAGTGGGATCCCATGGGCGCAGAGCAGGACCTGGTGCACATCTCCACTCTGGTACCCAAACGCCTATGTGGCCCAGGAGCCTCTGCACGTCCCTGGAGTGTGTGGGGCCAGACATGTATTGCACTGTGCAACGCAGGGAGTCCGAGTGGGTGCCAAGCACGTGTGCTGCGAGAGCTGTGCGGTCTGCGTTGCAAGTTATGGGGTCTTAGCTTTGTATAGGATGTGCTTTGGGCTGCACTGCTGTTAATCCTCCTTCCAGGCTGATTAGCCCTTCCCTTAGGACRAATTGGCCTGGAAGCAGGATTGTGCTGACCAGACTCTGTTGCCTTTGGGGTCTGAGCTGGCTCCTCCACAGCGCACGTGYGGGGACCTCTTCACCACGCTCTGCTGGCAGCAAAAACCTTCCCTCAGCCCCTGCCTTGTGCTGGGTACCTGCCATTGCAGGGATGTTCACTAATCAAGSGGGGAAATGCAGGTCCTATTCTTGCACTTCTTCTTCTATCACTTGTTTTTCCTTCTACATATCCCTTTCCTGTAGGAATGCTATGAGGAAAAGGGCAGGCACTTGAGGAGTGCTTTGGTCTTGTGTCAGAGTGAGGAAGCGTGGTTGGCTTCTCGGCTGTCCTCTACAAATTAACTACCATGATCCATCCTCACCATGCTGCCACTGCAGTTAATGCTAAAAGCTCCAATAAAAGCAGGAGCAGGCCTGAAATGTTTTCAATACAAYGGGAAAAACCTATAGGCCATGAGAAACATCACAGAGAAACTCACTGTTACCACGTTTTGTGAATTCATTATGTCTTGCAATATTTTGTTTGTTTAACAGTGCCATAATTACTATGATTATGAAGTAGGAGAAAGTCTTAGTTTCATTTAAAAACTAATAAGGCACAAGATGAGAGCTGTGTCATCAAGCATAAATGACTCAAGGGCTCAAAAATGGAAAGACAAATAGTAAGAAAAAAAGTATATATAAGTGATCTGAGGGACCTGGATCCTGATTTTTTTTTTTTTTCTTAATGCTATGGATGGGCAGTAGTGAACATTAATTATTTAAAAGATTTCAGAGAAAATAAAGCTAGGGAGGGTACAGAAGGTACCAACTCATTCCCATCTCATTCCAACACTTCCCCTGARTGTTGAAAGAAAGTGTTAATACTAAAGAATATAAATCTTATGAAGAATTAGATGTATAAAATCACATTTAAACACTAATAACTTTTCTTAAGTAGGGGGTCTATTTTATAAGAGAAATAAAATAAGCCTACTTCTGATTAACGTGCTACTCTAGTGCTTTGGAAACGCACCTGAGGTACGAATGAATCAACAATGCTGAGGAGTCTATAATATTTTATCACTTCCTTTTAAGTAATCCAAGTTGGAGCTGATGGGCTAAGSAAGCAGTTAGGGGGTTATGGAGCATTTGTTCTTCGGGACTTTGAATTCAATTAGGCTTAGTAGTAACTGAAAAGCACTAAGAAATGAAAAATGTGTGTTGAATTTCATGAAAGGTAAAAATCATCTTGATATGTCAGTGATGTGGCATTTACAGTGAAAATAGTGTTTTCGGAGTTGTTCGTAGAAAAGACTCTGGATGCAGCTTTTGTGGCACAAGAGCTAAGAGTCAAAACSGTGCAGAGCATTTAAGGAAATAACAGGAGAAAAGACAGTGAGCAGGAAGATGCTTAATGTGGCCAGCAGGGGAAAAAGCAGGTCACAGAAAAAATACCCTTATGCTCTCCCCAAGTTCACAACCCGTAATTGTCTCCTGAATTTAGAATCCTACAATTTTCCTTTCAAAAAGCAAATAGGTCATTTCAAAACATGGCAGGAAGGAGTCTGGACTTGTTATTTACTAAATCAGAGCACTCAGTTACAACATGAAGGTTCTAGATAGAAGAAGATCCAAGGATCTATCTCCTGGGGTCTGCCCAGACATTGGATCTAACGTTTTCATATCTGTAGTTCGAAACAGTACACTTCCCAGTGAATAGTTAAACATGGGTGAGAGAAAGAGCTCGCATGGCTCTGTGGCCCAGTAGGTAGGCTCTCATCTATGAAGTATAGTTAATTCATAGATAATCAAGCAATTTGGGAATTAATTGATGGATAAAATAATCAAACATTCAATGGTCTAAGGAATGGAGCCTAATTCCCTCCTTCCCTAAAGTGCCCTAATCATTAGTATTGTTAGTCACTCACTCTTCTTTTTTTCTTTTATGACATAAGGTTTCTATCCCTATTAAAATTATTCCAGTTAAAGGTGTGACTTTTAAAGTCTTAGTTCAGAGACTAAAATTCATTATAGTATATAATATCATATACARTTTTAGAGTATACAAAAATCATTAGGTACTCTGGTGAGTGTGCCAGCCTCTGGATCACTAGACAAGAGCTATTCTTCCAAGCAAATTTTGATCAAGGAAGAAAAGGCAGAAGGAGTGATACTCTTTTCTTCCTTAGAATCACCAATACTGATAAAGGCCACTGCAGAAATGGGCAAGAGAAGTCCAGGAAGGCAAACATATATGTGTGAAGGAAGCAAAAGCTCCGAGATGGTTCTGTGTTGTGAACCAGAGCACAGTAAGTAGGAATGATCAAATGTTTCGCTTCACAAGCACCGTTCCCATCTGCACTGAAATGCTATGTAGATGCCCCATCATCTCCTKTCAGGACCTAGAGCTGGAACCAAACATGCTTTGCTCTTTTTAAAGGGTAGAAATTGTTGAAAGTAGTGGGAGTGGAGTGAGTTGCCACTTAACGTTTTGGATCAAATTCCAGTTTGCTTCATCATTGTCAGTACTAGCAGAGATACAGAAGAGGAAGCAACGATGGGAAGATCCAGAAAAGAAGGGAGGTCTGCTTGCAACTGCAGCATTTGTGGTACTACCACTGCCAGTCCCTAGACTGTAGGAGAAAGTGGCTTGAGAATCAGGAAAGAAGTATTTTCTCGCACTGTGCAGTATATCACTAAGCTTTTACACTGGAAAGTGGTATTGAGGGCTTCCCTGACAAAATGAGCATAACCCAACTTACTGAGGTCAGAACCACTTATCAGAACATTTTTGTTTTAATTTTCCTCTCTGGCTTGTCTGTCATTTAGCTGATTCTGACAAAGCTCCAGCCTTACCCTGAAGCAACTGCAATCACAGAGGGTTCAGAGATAAAAAACAGAGATAGATAGAAACAAGAAAATTGTAGGAAGAATTGCTGCTAAAGCTGAAGTGGTGTCTTTGGAGGAACACAGGACATTAATCTTCCTAAGCTGAGACTCACGCTTCTGCTTACCTATTCTGCCTTGCAGCAATTTTACTAGCCTGCTGGTTTAACCTGCAGAGAAGGTGTAATTAATAAAACTGGCTGAAAAAAAAATTAAAAATCTACATGAAATATCTTAATTCTCTTTTTCCAAAGGTGTCTTCTGTTTTGCTTTGTTTTATTAAATCGCAAGTTCAGGTTCATTTTTGCCAAAACACTTCTCAACAGAAACTTACTATTTTTTTTGTAGTAAGCTCAACCTTCTTGCCTTTCTTCCTACAGTATCTCAGTAGAAGTGGAGCTTCACAGTGACAGCAGGATGTTAGGGAATAGATATGTGGTACCGGGACTTAGGGAATACTCTCTACTCTGATGGCTTTGTAGGCTGCAATTTGCCTATTCAAATAATAAGCAATAATTGTTGGATATTGTATGTTAGGAAAACAATAGTAGATTTATCTATTATGTATATTTATCCAAAATTGTATGCTATATTTGCTGATGGTGAGTAGTATTTTAGTTTATATTCATTGTCTGCATTTCTATCAGACAGATTGAAAACAAACAATGTTTCATGAATTCATTTGCTTTGGTTGCATAATTTGCTGATTTTCATTTAATTATACTGAAATATTTATGTTGTTATGCCAAAAGTTCTGAAGGAGTAGAGCTCTTAATATTTTAGTGAGCTACATAAAGGGTAAGGTATTAATCAATATAAATAATGGGGACAAAATCTGCCTGAAATGAGAAACTTGACCCAAAATGTTTGGAACTATTATTTAATTGTCAGCTTTTTTTTTTTTTTTTTTTTTTTATTCTTTTTTTAGAAATTCAAGAAATGAGCACTTGCATTATCTGAAAGAATTTAGAACAGTATTCCTGCAATATTCTATTTCTTATGAGGCAAAAAGCTCTGGATTATGCACATAATGAGTCAGACACATCAAAATAAAAATCCATTGACACTTTGGTAGAGGAAGAAATAATCACAGTTCTTTATAACTCACATTTTTTCATCATAAAGATTAATGATTTTTCACTGAAATAACATAAATACATTAGAGAAGCCTGTGGTGGCTTAGAAGTGCCATTCTTTAAGTATCTGTCCTGATGAAAACACTGTCTGTGTTTGGAAAAACAAACAAGTGATTTATGATTTTTTTTAACTGTAACCGCCTTTGAGAAAGAGTTATTTTACATAGGACTTTCTTGTTAAGAGTTTCTACTTGAGAGCTTTGTCAGGAACATCATTATCTTCAAGAAAGAGTATGCGGCAGGTTTTTATTTCAAGTTAGACAAAAATAGAAGGATATAGGACACTTCTTTCTGTTTTCATATTTATTCAATAGTTTTATGAATATCATTCATAATTATTTTTTATGCAGCTTTTACTACAACAGCCAGCATTCCAAGTCAAAGCCAAAGCCTCATTGTGCAGGACATCATACAGAGTAAAGAAGACAAGTGTAAGTTATTTAAATTGATTATATTTAGTATTATGTAGGTTTAAAGGATGAGTAAGTCAGAATTCTAACTAACTAATGCATCTGTATAAGGACTAGCTCAAGCACTAAGAAATATTACTTCCTGATATCTGCATCCAAATGTCCCTCTGAATATTAAAACCGAAAATAAAAAGAAAGATAAGGAAAAAGCATTGGGAAAAAAAAGACTTTATATATGCAAACACTCCTATATAAAGCAGGACAAGCAATAAAAAAGAAATACAGTGAAATGATTTGGCATTGATCCTGATTTGCTAAGATTAGGAATAATTATGAAACTGATAGTACAGAGTAATAATGGAAAAAGCTATGAGYAGAATAAAGTGAAAGTCTGATGTATATCTTGCTCTTGAGAATTACTTTTTTTTTCCTTATTCTGAGAGCTGGCTTTAGCAGACAGTAGCACGTGAAGAATGAGAGAATAGGAAGTGCTTCACACTGGTGTATAGAGGCAGTATCCCCAGCTGTGCACTGCCAAGATTTGCCATTGCAGTTGGGGAAATGCTACTTAGCTTATTAAATGCATCTCTCCTTCCCAAGGCTGTATCCACTAGTCCTTTTCTGTCATTCCCAAAACACTAATGGTAGAAAGAGCTTATAATACAGGGCTCAGGATCACGGGCCATATTCCCTCTGTGGAATAAAATACAAACTAAGTTGGCTGTGCAAATGAATTCCTTTGTCATATTCACTATATATAAAGATAGAGAAGATAGAGAATTGTGTGTATGAAGGTCTAAATATTTCCCATTTTCCCAAGTGTTGTTTTGTAGCTCAGGACAAATTGTCAATATCTTAAAATATTTGTTGATAATAATTTTTAATATTCCTAAAAGGTTAAACTTTCATTTACATACAATACTTACATTTTAAAAGTACTTTTTGTTACTCACCTTGTGTCATAAATTGCATATAATTTTTTGTTTTCTTCTACTGCATTCCTGAAAAGAGAAAGAAAGAGTATGATTTACATGTCCTATGTCCATTGCAAAAACAAAATATAGTTTAGGATGCAGAAGGTTTTTCATACCATCATTGTAGATCATCATCTGGGGATGGAAAGAATAGATCTATAAATGGAGTTGCTCAACCTCTGGTATGGTATGATTGTAATATTGCTTTGGAAGTTGTCTAAGCGGGATTTACCTGTAAATCTATGACTGTATTGACAAGGAATGAAAAGGGMGAAGAATGGCCACTTCTTTGTGAAAGGCACAATAAAAATATTATGGTTTCCTGTTAAAACAATGTGAATAATTTCCAGGAAAGATTTTWAGTTGATCCAGACGAACACTTTCCAAATTATTTATTTTATTAGTTTTTGCAAGGTGAAGTCGGATGAATCATTGTGTTCAATCTAAGATGAAACCTTATCTCTGAGGTTCTCAATACTTTAATCTGTGGTTAAACATTGAGATATGTTCAAAAAGGAAGATTGATCATTTGCATTTTAAATCTGTATTTTTGAGCTTTTTCAGCTGAAATCCATGTGACTTTGCAGAATRCCCTTCATAGTTTTTAAGCAGAAGAGATTTTTGCCTGAAAATTTCTGTTCAAATGTTTCATGTGATGTGGCGACAAAGGGCTGTCCTGCCACTCGTTTAATACGGAGCAAAAGGAGATGTTGACTGAAATGTGTTGGCTTTGCTGGAATCAGCAATAAAATATAAGTTCTAGCTAAGTAGTTTCTGAGAGGCGTGATGAATGTAAGAGGCACTCCATAATAAGTATTGATCTGTATCTTCTTACAATCTGATTTATGCCTCTGTACATTACTCTACCTGTCTCCTTAGAAAAGTTAAAGAGCGGCAACTAAAAGCATGGGGTAAATGATCCTGAATTTGAATGCATTAAGCTCCACTTATATTGGGAAGGAGAGATCCTGGGTTTGGTTCCTGTTCCTGGTGTGGTTATATATTTCACATTAAATATGCACTGGATAAAATACGTTAACAGCTGAGTATTATGCATGCCTGTGCACTTGATAGAAAGCTCTGGGGCCTCCCTCAAGTCTGTGGATACTATTGTAATGGSCGGACGTCTAAACCAAAACTGGTAGGATGGGTAGGGCTCAGGTCAGATGCGGCCATCTAGACCACTCAAGATCCCCTGAGTTACCTGATATGCTTGCATAGAGCTGTCAGATGTGACCTCTGCAACACCCACAGCTAACTAGAGCCCATGTGGGATGCTCTGGAGCATCCCAGTGACACTAGTTACTTGAGTGTGTTGACTTCCTGGAGGGAGTCTCCAGTCAGATTCCGCCCTAAAAGAAGGACCCCAGGATTTTTGTACACAGGCTCCCTTAATTGAGCTGGCTAGGTCTCTGTAGTGGAAGCTCCCAGTTCTTAGGTAGAGATCTACATCTAATCTTCAAATAAATCGCACCCCAATCTTCACAATATCTATTTTCTTTTTATTCTTTGGACATCAGGATTCTCAAGCTTTTAATTTAAAAATCACAGTATTTCATGCCTGAGACTATATCTAAGCATATATGTTTTGTGAATTGATTGATATTCTCAAGTACAATTCTGGCTGGTGTCCATCCCGTTTGGTTGTCCTGCCCACCATGACTCAGTAAAGATTGAGTAATTTCTTGAATGCAGCAAAGGAGAGACAAAGAAAGGAGAGGAAGCATAGAGAAGGAGAAACCTTGAACCTGCAGCAAACCTTGAAACCTTGAACCTCAGCACTGACCCAAATGTGCCCTCTGACTGTAGTCATGTAGCTCATTTTTGTAGAGTCACATGGTCAATACTGGGAAGAGAAGATGCATAAGCTCTTTACTAAAGAGCCCAAGGCCATTTTCTGCAAGGTATTGGATACATAGATTTGCAAAGCTGGAATACAGAGAGTCCCAGGAGCATGCTCAGCCTGTGTTTTCACCAAGAATTTTATCCCTGCACATAACCAAAGGAAGGACACACAAGAGATGCAGCTCACCCTGTGGCTGTGAAAATTGGCATGGGTTTGATAGCAAATTCTCTATGGGTGGGAGAGGGCCCCACTTCTAAATTAACATGTATTATAAATGAAAAAAGAAGTATTTGTTTTCAATCCCCTTATTTAAGTAAATGTGTACCCTTAAGACCAGAAGAGACTCAGCCTTACTAACAGTTTCCCTAATACTTTAATTAAAATTTTCAAAAGAGTGCAAAAGTCTTGTACGGCCACATTAACTGTTGGCATCCATCAGCAAAAATGCAATTAGCAGGCTAGAATTAAGTTAGGTTCTTTCTAGAAGAAAAATGATAACTGTAAAGAGAGATCAGGAAAACAATTAGGCAAATGAAACAGGAAAGAATAAATATAATCTTTTAAATGTTAGAAGTTCCATAGTGGGCTTCTGATCAGACTGTTAATGCCCTCCTCTTTGCCTTCTCTTAAAAAAAGGGGAAACATCTTGATGTTGAAATTCTTATGTTCAGAAGAGTGGTAAGATCATTTGGTTTCTGCATTGAAAAATGCCTTCTTGTGAATGATGAGTAAATTGAGTTCATCTCTTACAGAAGTCTCCTAATGCTGCTGTTTGCATAACACCAATAGCAGACAAGCTTCTGAAAGAATTACAAAAGTAATTCTCCCATCACAAAAGCAACACATTAAATATGCTTATATTAAGAGCACTTCGTTGTATATGAATATCATTATGTAATTGATTATTCTCATTAAAATGTCTTGCATCCTTATCACAACTTTAATAAAAGAACAAAACTGCTTTGAATATTATACATGTGCTTGCCTAGAGCAACTATTAAGCAAAGAGGTTCTGTGTGCAGCCAGGCAATCCTTGATGGTAAATCAAATGGAGGGCATATGGTTTTGGTATTGCTTCTGGTGTTGTTTTTGCAGATAGAAATAACTAATGTTTTGCATTTAGCATTATTAAAGTAACAAAAATAGTAAAACTCTTTTTTCCCCTTTTTTCCCCCCATCTCATTGAAGTCACACTCGATATCATACAAGAAAAGATACTATGAGAAACCTGTATGAAATGTTAGGATTTTCCTGAATTGGAAGATAACAATTGCTGTTCTTTTTTAAACCAGCCCAGCTTCTAGATGATACCACCCTAGACTTTTAAAACACTGTTGAATGGGAGTCATTGGTACTGATGCAGGCATAAAAAACTAGTTGTGTATGTCTGAGCCAGCTACAATAGGCTATTTTAATATGCAATGGAGAGATAAAAGCAACTGCAAAGACAGAAAAAGTAACTTATAATGGGGTAGATGAATCACCCTCCACAARTGCCTAATGGCTATGATGAAGTCTACATCTTAGTACACATTTAACTTTCAGATCTCTGAAACTGCATGAAATAAATTCTATCTATGATGATTTAACGGGAAGGCAGGCTAGATCTGCTTCAGTATGGGGAGCACATTGCCCTCCATAAGCGTATCCAACCAAGACCTCTCATATGTGTTTAAGCAGGTTGGAGCACCATGAGGAAGGTCTCTGCTAATGGAAGGTTGCTGGCAAACAGGAAATCTGTTATGTAATATTATTACTACTCTTATACTAGAATTGTTAGTGACTTTTAACTAAAAAGAAGTTAAAATGTAGCTTAACATAACTAAATTTAAATGTAGCTGAACATAGCCAAATGAAATGTAGCTAAACATAGCTAAATTTCATCACTTTGTAGCACACATTTAAATCCTGCAAGATCATGTAAGAGGAGAAATTGAAATAAATATCRTAGTCAATTGAAAATAATCATTAAAGGAATGAAATATGGTATCTCCTTCTTGAGTAAGGCCAGGACACAAAGCAATGCTAGTGAATCATAGGATGCTTAGCAAATGCTTTCAATGTTATGTATCTAACAAAATGACTCAGCATAAAAATACAGATACAAGGACTAATATTTATAGCTCAAAAGATAATGCTAACAATGCAAAAGTGAGCTATTTCATTTTCAGATTCTGAGAATGGCTAATGAGAACCCCACTTTTGAGGATTTTTTTTTTATACTCTGGAAGGAAATCTACACACCTTGCACAAACCCTATAAAATAAGAAAAAGAAAAAAAAAAAAGAAAGTGATGTCTCTCTCCACAGGCTTGGAGAATGCCCACCTCATTATATCTGAGCTTTTTCTCATCTTGAATTGAAGAAATCTCCTTTGTTGAACTGACCCAGCATATACAATAGAGCCCAAATTAAGTGTGGATTACACGRCTTTGTTGCAGTAACTATTGATTGTAATGCTTAGATGCCAAGCTTCCATGTTAAACTTCCTCCTGGGACTAGCTGCTTCTGGGCTTTCACTTCAAGACCGCTCAACTCACGTCGCAAACCTTGTCCCGGGAAACTTCAGAAGCAGCGAGGTACCTTCATTAGTGAGTCAACAAAATTCCCACTTTCCTTCTTCCAAGGAGGCTCAACCCATGCTAAGAGGGCTAGGTATACCCGGACGTTATTGTCACCCACTGTGATAGGCACTAATGAATTGTTTTTAGTACCTACAAGGCTATCAAGAAAAGTAAGAAAGTACAGACTGAAATGCCAAATGCAAAAAAATGGGAAACTGTTTTTAAAACTCCCAGGATATTATAGACAGTTATTGAATTATCATTGCAGATCTGCTGAAACATCAGTAAGTAGCAGACGATGAAGATTTCTGCTATAAAACCAAGACTCACGTAGCTTCCTCTTATTTTTAAAGTAGAAATTAAGCGGTGAGCCAAGTTTTCCTAAATAACGCCAAAAATGTTTATGTATGAGAAGCTTACGCTACGTGGCTCTTGCTGAAATAAATGTTTCAGTGAACATGATGATTTTAAACATGATTTATTCAAATGTTATGTTAAGTAAGCATTCAATATGCTTTTATGTAATACTGATGCCCAAGTTACATGTAATTATGATGACATTACAACATCCTTGATCTTTCATAACCTCTCTGGAAATTCATTTTTCCCAGCATCAGGCTCCACAGATAGTATGGAATTGACAGTGTCACATAGTATAAACAGTTACAGAACAATACTTTTCGGGTCCAAGTCTATGAGAGCTAGCCAGATTTGACTCCCTTTGACATCAGCCACGACTGGAAAGTTTAGCACTACTCAGAAACATGCCAATAAATTATCAAGTCTACAAGCCCCTTCATTTGCACTTAGATGCAAGGTAGGAAGAATATAAACATGAAATGAGAGTGTGTCAAGATCTGGACTTCTAGTTACTGACACTTTAAATCCAGGTAAAGTCCAGTAAGTTCTATGCCATTAATTTGGTCTGCAGAATTTTTTAGTGCACTTTATTTTAATGCATTCTGCCTCTAAATATGAAAGTAATAGACATAGAGGATGCTAGGAAAATACATGCAGCAGTGCTGTGTAAATTTGCCTATATTCTTACAGTGAAGGCCTGAGAGTTGCTGGAGATAGCTCAGCAAAAGGCTCAGTTCCATGCTCAGCAGAAAGCAAAGAGGTGAACACACTTGAGGAATAATCAGGACAGCAATAAACCAAAGCAACATTGGAATAGTATTGTATAAATATGTCGTCTACCTACTTATAAACTTTTAGCAGTTCTCTTCTCTCTCAAAAGGGATGAGAGTTATCAAATGTATGAGAAACTACAAAAAAAAAGCAGTTGAAAAGAGCAAGAGGGAAATATGAAATAGCATTCTCATGTTCTTAGAAGGAAAGAGGCAGGTCACAGATGTGAATCTTAAGCCATCAAAGCAGTTGAGGGAAGGGATATATGTATATGAAGTCACAAACTGCATACATGATTATTTCTTATTGCTCATACTATAAAAAACAAAGGAGCACTCAGATGATCACACAGTAGCTTTAAAGCAAGCAAAACACAATCCTTTTTTCACACAATGCATAATTAAATTGTAGAACTCATTGCCAGAGGAAGCAGTGGAGGCCAAAGTTATAAATGGTCTCAAAAATCCATTAGACAAATGCATGAAAGGAGGTCCATCAATGGCTATTAAACACAACATTTTGAATGCACCCTCTGGCTGAGGAAGTCCATAAACCTCAAATTGCTTGAAACATAAAAGGTTATACCTGGGGAAGAATTTTTATCTGTCCTCTTTCTTGAGCTTCTCTCAAAGTATGTGCTATTGTCCATTGCCAGAGGCAGGACAGCAGGCTACACGGATCTGCAGCTTCAGTTAGTGGTTGATGTGATCAGCGAAATATGTCTTCATTTTTCTGCGAGCCAACACTAAAATAATTGTCAGACCTCTAAATATCATATTTTTTTCATTGCTGTGCTCCACAGTGAGCCGCTGCTTTTTCTTCTCTTTTTTTTTCAAGTCAGTCTTACTTCACCCCCAAATTCATTAAGCTGCATATTTTAACTGTTGTTCTTCCATCCACTTAAGCACTTACATACATGCTAGGATGATCAGAAGTTTGATAGTGTTCTTGTAGCCCTCCTGAGTTATTACAGTGCTGCAGTAAAATGAATGCATTTGTTTAAGAAAGAGAAGCTTTCAAATGCACTGAGTGCTCACAAAAACACGTAGAAAAAGAAATATTTGCACCTTCACAGATCAGAAAATGTGTGCAAGAACTGTGTCCGTGTTGTAAAAGACCTACTAAATGATATACTATTCTGCGACAAGACTTCTGCACCCTTCGTGGGAATTAAAGACTGATGCCAAAATAATTTCTGCTCTAGAAAGAAGTTAATTCTCTCAGCTCTTGGACTACTTTTTATTCTTTTATAGACTTTTTTTTTTAATCTTCAAAAGAAAGATTAGTAGTCTGAGTAAAATAAAATTGACTTCATGAAGAATAGTTGATGTCAGTTCTAAAATGCTCACACCTGAAAATGCCAGATTCATTCACAGGGATTAAGGTTTTCCATGAAAAGTTAATGGGGGCAGAAGAAAGCCTGGAGTTCTCATCCTTGTATCCCAGCAGGCATTTCATGTTATTCACTGACCTGTATTATGAAATGCAGAGGTTATCTTGACCCAATGTTGTGACAGTTTTGAATGGAAGTAGGTGTTGCTAACATGCTGTGTGCTGAATTCAATGCTGCTGTAAAATGGCTGTGCCAATGAGCACATGTATTTGACAGGGCCCTTTAGGTACCTTTCCCATACTTTCATTGGCAAGAACTAAGGTGCCCTTGGTCTCCAAGGAGGTTAGGATTCCTGCAGATCTCACCCTGGGTTTTGTAGACAGTCACAGAAAAAAAAAATCTCCTTGTTTTGTTTTAAAATACAATCTTCTGAAAGAAAAAAAAAWWTTTTTTTCTTTAAATTCTTGAATAGTTCAGTTATATAAACAAAAATATCATGAAGAAGAATATTTTTTGATCCATTCAAACCCATATTGTGGATATATATATAAGCAAATACTTATGGCCAATAGTGTTAGGACACACACACACACACACACACACACACAAATCACAGATTCACAGATTCACAGAATATTTAAGGTTGGAAGGGACCTCTACAGATCATCTAGTCCAACCTTCCTGCTCAAGCAGGCACACCTASAGCATGTGGCACAGGGTGGCATCCAGGCGGGTTTTGAAGACCTCCAGAGTAGGAGACTCCACAACCTCCCTGGGCAGCCTGTTCCACTGCTCTGTCACCCTCACAGTAAAGAAGTTGCTCCTCACCTGGAGACGGAACTTCTTGTGTTTCAGCTTGTGGCCATTACCCCTTGTCCTATCGCTGGCCACCAGTGAGAACAGCTTGTCCCCTTCCTCCCTGCATTCTCCCTTCCTGAACTTATACATATTAATCATATCCCCTCTGAGCCKTCTCTTCTCCAGAGAAAACAGGCCCAGCTCACTCAGCCTCTCGATCCTTTGCAGATTACCTACTAGTAAATCCTTTGCAGATTACCTACTAGTACAGACAAATTCTGTCTCCAGCTGTGTATAGACAAACAATCTTAAGATGGGGAAAATGTGTTTGATCGGATGGAATAATCTGTTGGATATATACAAGATAAAACTTTTAATAAGTTGCTACCTGATTTGTAAGTACAGATCAAAATAGTTATTCTAAGTGATCTGTAGCTGGCTTTGTTTTTAGATAGAAAGTCTTCATAAATTCAAAGCCTGCCAGGCCACACTGTGTCAGAAAACTTGAATTTAAGAGCCCAGTCCTAACATTTATGTTCCTAGGTTCAGTTTCAGAGCTGGTTGCAACCGTTAAGAATATCTCCTTTGGGACTTTTAAGTGCATTATATCATAGCCTTAAGCTGTACTTTGGTTTAGCTGCAACTCTTCTTTAAACATCAGAAGTTTTGAAACAAAAGATCTCTGGTAACAGAGGGTAACAGAGGGAATGTATCTCTTCATTCTCCCTAATTCATATCAAGTGTGAGGGTGAAAGAACTGTAAAGTGTAGTTAAATAGTCATGGCAGTCTATGAAAAATCGTAAGTGTTCTATGAAATGGAAAACATGAAAATGTTCTTTGCCTTAAAAATGAAAGAGAAGTACTAACAGCATTTTTATTTCACTGGTTTTCAAGACCTGAATATGTACCTTATTTGGCAAAAAGCATTTAAACTGCCCTGAATACAAAGCAACATCCTGTCATTTGTTGCAGAATTGCTCTATACTAAGCGTGTTTAATAAGGCTTGATTTTTTTTTGCTGATGAAACTTTTGTTTAAAATGCAGAATGAACTTGCAGTGACACTGGAATATTCTGAACTCTCAGTTTGTTTGTTTGTTTTTCCCTAAAAAGAAAAATAATTTATTTTCAATGAAATGGTTTTTAAATTTTCATTCAAAGTGATGTTTCAGAGTTTCCCCCCTCTTTATTTTAAAACACATTGAAGAAATTTAGCCTAAAAACAGACTGCTGAAATCCAGAACACATTTTTCAAACCCTAAATTCATCTAGATTTTTATAAATAGTTCTAGATAAACCTGAAGTAATTTTTATTGCCAGTAAACCAAAATAAAAAGCTCATCTATTCATACACCTTCCTTCATTCATATTCATTCTGTGTTCACTCATCCACTAGAATCTCTAAATCACCTAGTTCATCATCATCTATAGAGATTGCACTGTGCTTACAAAATGACTAAAAGGCTTTAATATAGTTTTTGCCACTAACTATATTTGGCATTTTTCTTTCAAAACTCTTGGATATTTTACATATATTAACTAAACACAAAATACATATTGAGGCATCTGAAACCTCTGAGATATTAGGTATTAATCTCCATTCAGGAATCCCATCTAAGGAATATGTGGCAAGCACCATGGAATTAAATCATTTATCAATGACATACCATGAGTCTTGCTTATAAGGTTTCCTTGTCAGATAAGGAAGAGGATGGTAGTCTCTTAATATACAATACTTTGTTCTGACCTCTAGGAAAAGTAAGTGGTATTTTCCCCTCTTGAAAGCAGTTTTATATTCAACAGTGCTTTAGACAAAATAAATCAATTAAACATCCATTTTATAACACCTTAAACACTCTAATACCCTTCATTTTGGCACACATAACTCTTATTTATAGATTTATTATGTATCATTAAATACAGATTAACTTTTAGCTCTAAATTGCAGGTTTTTGGATTTAGGTGTTGTGGAAAAGTTGACTTCCCACTGCAAGTTGTTTGCCTTTGAGAGCTGTTTTGTGCCTTAGGTAAATAAGATATTAACTCTTCTATTAGCTTGTCAGAGTTTACTAGGTCCCAGGAGGGTCTTCTCATACTTTCACATAACTGCACAGCTCTTCCTCTTTTGGTGGTTTTGTAAGTACTATGAGTTTCTACATGAAGCCATTGTACAGGGTATTCTGATATGATGCAATATTTCCTTTATTACATGCTTACAACTGTACAGAGATTTGGCATTTTACTAGGTGTTTTTCCTCATGTACTTAATAGCAGTTTTAAATCTAAACAGAAACTTTCAGTAGAAATGTCCATGATGAAAATAAACTACGGTTCTCTGAACCTTAGATCCAATTTTCATTTCGCTTTAGAAATCAATGTCATGCCATGCTTTAAAAATTATCTTGCTTTTCAGTCAATGCATACAATTTAATACCTTTCAGAAAGCTTAAAATGTCATTCTTCAAAGCAGTAGCAAATTGAACAAAACACACAGTCCATCAGCCTTGATTCCGCCCCAAATATGATCCCTTCACCATTAAATGAAATTGCTACAAGTCCGCTACTAGTCCTAGACCAAAAGGGGAACTGATGGAGCTGGCAGCTTCTATGTTCCTATGTAGTACATTCTGACATCTTTTCCAGTTCCCCTCCTGGAAAGATTCATCTAGCTCTTGTAATATAAATTATTTAGCTTTTTTAAATTTTTTTTTAAAGTATTTCTTTCTAATTTGTTTTCATTGACTATATGCATAAAATTCACTTAGAAGAGTAATTAAAAAGCAATAATCCTTAGAAGGAGATAGCAGTGTTATGAGTAACAATTTACTCTCTGTTTTCTACTAAATGAAGGGGATTATGTCTTAGATGTGAAACTACAGGCCAGATTGTGCTTCATACAAACATCCCTGCTCTGGAGGTTATGGCAAGCTGCACAGCCCATTGGGAACCTCATGACGCAGAGCAGACACACGCCAGATGCTACACCTTTCCAGGGCCAACGGCACGTGCTCTTCCGTGTGCTTGGCCAGGGCAGAAGACGGCAAGGCTGCGTCTTCCCATCTTGGAGGGTGACAGGAAGGGGAATGCAATGCAGATGCTGTATGTGTACGTGACTCTCCTTTGAAAGGGCGTGGGAGCACACAAACACACACATACACATGTGTGTGTTTACTAACAAACATACACACATGCACAAACATCACATGATTTGGAGCTAACCAACTCATTCCAAGGGCCAGCTAGCATTAAGTCATAAGTTTGCTTATAGACTATCACTTACAGATGCTTACAGATTTAAAAAGAAAAAGCTCTTAAGACTCTCTTGCTTCATGCTGTGATGAAACTATAAGAGTGATTAGACTCTTATTCACATGAAGGTGTGTAACACTGTGCTAGTCAAAAAGCACCCCAGAGAAAACTGAGAAGTGAGGATGGGGTCCAATTGCTTTGCCGTGAGGCCCAGAAGCTGAGTTTGAGTAATGCCATGAGGCAGCTATTCCTCTTTGTTTTATACATATTATATATATATACTTATATATGTATAATATGTATATAAAATAGATATTCTGAATGAGTCAGTCCTTTTAAATAATATTAAGAATTGTTCARCTTTCCATGTTGCCACTGAAGCCTGCTCTTCCAAACACCCTCAACTCTCAGTGGCTCTTAACACAAACACTTATACACCAGAACATAAAGAATCAGATCCTTTCCCAGTAAATTCTTCTCTTCAAAATGTAAACCTTTGTATAGCCTATCTGGACARACCGAAAAAGCCACAACTGTACTTAGCTGCCCCAGGCTGAGTTTTTATATTATTCCTATCATGAGCTTGTTTGTAATGTTGGCTGACTACTCCACATTACAACCAGTCGTGGAGTTGTGGAACATGAAAAGTATTCTCCCTCCCTTCAGGTTTTTCTCTGTTTTCACTATGGCTTTTTCAAAGTACATTTTGTGATAGAAAAGATGACAATAATCTCTCTTTCTCCTTAGTCTTTTTCCTTGACACCAACAAATGGACATCACTGTTTCAATTTGWTTTTGATTACAAGCATCAGATTGCTATTCTAGGAAGAATACGAGTTTTAAATTAGATCTAATCACAGCCAGGTTACAATCACTCTCACATGTTCCAGCACTGAATTGTTTAGTATGGTCCTTGCTGAAATTTGTTATAATTATGTTTAGCTCCTGCTTCTAAATGGTAACATAATTTTAGTGGCCCACCTTCTTCATGGTTGATCAATGGCTTTGGGCWTTGAGCATCGTCAGTAATTAAAGAAAACATGACATTTTCAACTGGTCTGCCTTTCATTGGAGACCCTACATGAAAACTCACATTCAGATGATGCATGTTCTACTTATTTTCTATGTTTTCTACAGTATAGGTGTCTCTGAGGATGCCAGCAGGAAACCCCAAGCAAAATACATCAAAAGAAAATCTGAAGAAGCTACATTGCTTCACCAAAATCTCTTTTACAGTCATTCTTTTCATTTGCAAACTATTTAAAAGAATATTTTCAGAATTAGACAGCAGATGTTTAATTCTTAAGTGATTAAAAGTAACATCCAACCACGACAGTAATTTTGTACCTTTTGTTTGAATCCAACTCATAGCTGGTAGCACCATTTTTAAGGGAAAGGTAAAATCTTGAAGGACAGTGTTGCAAACATTTTTCTAGTGAGCGAATCACAGTAATAACTTTGCATATGGGTTCAGTTGTACTGAATTCACATGCTCAGAATTAATCATGTGCACAGTTCATAAGATCAGAGCCCATAAAAAGACATTTATGGGAATAATTTGCTCCAGAGTATCTACTCATGAAGATTCTCAATGTAAGTAGCAAGAAGAAATGCTTTTCAAATATCCTTTTAAAATATTCTTTGGGGTCATGTTTCATTTCATTTTATTCAGTACATTCTTATTATCCTAAATAAGTCTCAGTTATCACAAACAAGATTATGAAATGTATGTGTAGAAATGTGTATGGATAAATTTCAGTAAAACATGCGCCTTTGTTAGGCACATTGAAAGCATTATACCACAAGTATTATACAATGAATGATTCCCTTTTATGTTAAGATGACTTCAAATATCACAGTTTTAATATGTCCTAATTTCAAATCTAGCATCACCTAATATAATGGAGCTATGACCAACAAATCTATGCAAGTTCTGTTTTGGTAGATTTTAGACATATGTTCCTTATGTATAGGAAAGTAAGTGTGACTTCAACTATACTTGAATGAGCCCCACTGGGGAACTGCCGCTCTGGCACACTCTCTGTTCAGATATGAAATAAAGAATGACAATACAGATATCTGAACAAAGTACTGTAAAGGGACATGCTTTTCACAGACATGATAGCTCTGATCTAATAAGCAGTTCAATTGGAGGGTAAATATGCTCAGGCTACTATAACAAAGTTTGCTAGAAGCTTTAGCATACCACTGTGTACAGTGTTCTTTATTGCTTTCCCTGCTGTTTTCAGTAACTCAGGCTACTTAGGTCTTTTTGACCACTGCAATGTTCCATTAATTTATCTATGAAATCAAGTGTATTTTTGTAACAAAAATTAAAGTTAATTTGTCCAAAGAGGAGACTTTGGGGGGAATTTTTATTATATATGAAGACAGCATGACTATGTGAAGAAAAGCAAATAGGTCACCCATCCTGCAGCTGATTTGAGAACCCAGAAAAAGTGCAACGTGAGGATAGGAACATGATAGTGTCATCAGAATAGGCTTAAAAAAATGAGGACACTTTTGTTTTTCCTGATTTTAAGACAGAAATAATTACACATGAAAAATGGACACATGCACAAATGCTGTTTAAATGAGTCAAACTATTGTGGCAGGATGCAAGTTACAGCAGTAATTACATGCCTACACAATGAAAATCTCCTTAAAAGAAGGAGATGGTGGTTGCCAAAATTAAGTGCTTTATAGTTGGAGTACACTAGAATCTAAATGGCCTATCAAATCTTAATTGTACTTTCCTGTATATTGGTATTATGTCTTGTTTTCAATTCTCTCTCTTTTTTTTTTTCCCAAGAGCCTTTTTCATTCATTGTATAATAGAATGGATTGTACCTACTGAACAAGCAGCTGCTTAGTACTATAGTCTTCACCAGCCATTTAGTAGTACCTTATTTACCACACATCCAAAACCTGCAGTAAGTGCAGAAATAATCTTTTTTTTTTTTTTTTAATCGTCTTTCTAGGCCACTCATCTCTGTAGTATCTGCATGCCTCAAGAACATAGATGAACTTATCACTGCCGAAAAATAGGAGACCATTATTATTCCTATTTTACAGCTGRAGAGACAGGGACTTGCCTGGAGCTACACAGTGAATTAGTGGTAGGGCAAGGATTAAAATTCATGGCTTACAACCCTGTGCACATTACTGTGGACCACAGTGCCTTGCTGTCAGAGGTGCTGAGACTCCACAGCTTCTACTGACTTCATCTGCTGTTGTAAGCGCTCGGCTTTGGTCTACAAGCCTTGGGCAGTTCAAGCTGGTCATCCATCCATCCAAAATAAGACACACAATTAGTAGTCAGCTGCCAGAATATTAGCTTTATCATTCTGTTAAAAGACTGATACTTGGGCCCAATGTTTGCAGAAAGATCTTACACCTGGTTCCCTCACATCTTGGTGAATGTCTTAGCTACTGGGTCACTGACTGTTCTGGGGTAGGTAATAACCCTTTCCAGAAAGTATGTACTAGAACTCAAAAAGTTGTGATAAAAGCGTCGTAGTTTGTTTTCAACAAAACAACACTTTATAGGGAAACACATTTATATCATGAACGACAGGTTTGAGATATCTTTCTTCTATTTCATTTTTCACAAGAAATCCATTCCTTTCTGCTGTCTTAAGCATAYCAAGGAGTCCATCCCAACGCTGCCCACAGCAAATGCTTTTCCTACTCACAGCTGATCATTCCTGTTTTTTTTTTTTTTTAATAAACTGGGAAAACAGCAAGGATCTAGCTGCAAACTATCCAGCAGTCAGTGAGATTTTTTTAAACATTTTTTTTCTCTTTGAAGCTATTCTTTTTATTCTCTTCTTTGCATCTGAAGTGCTATATTCACTGATCATGCTCATTTTGGGGGCACTACCTCATGTACATGAAGATTAATTAATGTATGCAAAAGTTCTCTACATCTGAACATGATCCTGCTGAGACAACCAGGGAAAGTTGCTAGCACACAATCGACCATCAGTCTGTGATCAATTTAAATATATAGCCTCAAAAAGGAAAATAATTCTCTAGTTTTCATTAGCTGAAGGTGAAAGGCATGAGAAACATGAGAGTAAATCCTGTTCATCTTACATCTGTAAATAGTCCAGTTTGTGCAAAATTAGCAGCCAATGAGGGTGTTGTGAACCAGGACTGGACAGCATGCCTGAATCTTAATCCAGGGCTTCTGGGATCTATTTTGGGGTCTGGATCCTCAGTTATTCAGCCTGAGAACCTGGAGAATATGCCACACCTTCCTGCCAGCCTGCTTGCTTGCTTGTTTCCTTCAGAAACTTTGGCACAGAAGTCATGGCAAACACTCAGGACCCAACATTGTGCTTGAATCTGCCACATCGTGGGAGCATGTCTTAAATATGCAGCTTTGAGAAGAGTGTTCTCCCTCCCAGCAAAGCATTCCCCGACCATGACCCGCATGCAGGTTGGTATCTCCTATCAGCATTTAACCTAGTGAATACTTCAGTATTTGTGTCAAGTGGAATGGCTTACCAAGAGAGATCAAGGGAAACCTATTCCAAGTTCCCTTTGGAACTCTGGAGATGAACCTTGGATATGGATCATCCTTGGAGGTGATAGCTGCCCATTACAACTCTAGATCAGACAGCAAACGGTTAATCTGGGTTTGTCACTGTCAAGGGGAATGTTATAAGCACAGGATATATGTCAAATCCTGACAGTCATTCTATATTCCTTTTCCAACTATATCTTCCTCTTCTATCAAAAGTACTATAGATAATTTTTAGAAATATCAAAGCAAAATCACGAATATCTCCAGTGTTCTACTCTATTCCTTTTTCTTTGGCTAAAATAAATTGCCAAGCCTTAGTCCACCCTGCACTTGCTTCATGAATGAGCCACTGGCATTTTTCATTGAATAAATTATTTGCCAAAGGAAAAAAAAAACCCTCTACTTATTTTAATGCCAAATCTCATTCTTCAGATTCAAATAAACTCTCATTGACTGCATCATAATTACTGGGTCACACTTGAGGCATAACCTCAGCTGATGTATGGGCTTAGTTCCATTGCCCTTCACTTGCTCCAATTTATACTACCAGCAGATCTGGCTGTTTGATTGTGTTATGCATAATATGCATTATTAGTTATATTTTTAGCCATTCTTCTGCACTGGAATGGTCAAAACATTTTCTTACAAAGCTGTAGGACTGACATCTCCTGTACTGGTGCAGTATATTACAATCTTTGCTGTAGTTCAATCCTTTACACTTGTCACCTTGTAGTATTATGCATAGGTCATCACTAAACCCCCACCCTTTTCAGATTATTTCTTTCTGTTTCTTTTTTATTTATTTATTTTTCCTAAGCAGTTCTTTCCAATTTTTGAAAATGTTAATTCTAGATGGAACAGTTTAAAAGCTCATTTTTCTTGAAATGTTATTAATTATAGCACTTGAATCTCTATAGCAGAAGTCAGCCTTAATGGGATTTGGAACTGCTGAGAACATTTATTCCCAGCTAACACTTGCCAATGAGTCCAGCCTGAAAAGCAGTGTATTGAAAATCCCAAAATAAATGTAAGGTGTGTCTACAACTTTCCAAATAGTATGCATTAATTTTTTTTTTTGTAGCCAATTACTACAGTAAGTCATTAGAGGGTGACTTGAAAGCATTTGAAGAATTTTACAAGTGTAGAAGCTAGTATTTTTGGAAATCTTTGATAGCTACCTGTGTTGATAAGAAACAGAAATAACTAATTCTGTAAATGTGCCCAGCACACATAAACAACACAGAGAAATACAGTAAATATAGAAACTATAACAACTAAAATAGACATGAGAGATCATCTAAGCAGCTTGAAATGTGCTAATCTAATCTACTCTTACCATTTACATTCCAAATCTCAGTTGAGAGATACACCTGCAATGTTGATATATGTATTGAAAGACATAAATATTTATACCTTATACCCTAAATAGAGGAAAAAGACATGCATATGTATGTTTAATAAAATTTAGAGATGTACTGTCAAATAGATTTTAGCACCTTTTTTTTTTTGTATTTAATCGGCTTATAAGCTTCAAATATGTTCTTCTTTAATATCACTAATGTACATTAGTTTACCTATGTTGTCTATGAGTACATGCAAATGCCATCTGCTATAAACCTTTGAATATGAATTTTTTGAAGAATTTATTAATATCAATCCTTCAAACTCAGTTCAATGAATTTCTATGTTGTTCCTTCTATGATTTGTTCTGCCTTTCCTGTTATGAAGAAATTATATGTATGGTAGCATATGCATAAATCCTTGATTATTGACGTAGAACTTGCACTCTCTAATTTAAGCCTGATTAATCCTACTTTATGAAACATATATATATATACACAACTGAATCATTGTGGTTATTGTCCATAAAGCGCTTTATCATAGAATCACAGAATGCCCAAGGTTGGAAGGGACCTCAGAGGTCATCTAGTCCAACCCCCCTGCTCACGCAGGTCACCTGGAGCACATGGCACAGGGCTGCGTCCAAGCAGGTTTTAAAGATCTCCAAAGAAGGAGACTCCACAACCTCTCTGGCAGCCTGTGCCAGGGCGCTGTCACCCTCACTGTCAAAAAGCATTTTCTCAAGTTCCTGTGGAACTTTTGGTGCCTCAGCTTGTGGCCGTTTCCTCTAG
>NW_020454539.1:1906640-1914924 GCF_003342845.1 Nothoprocta perdicaria | reverse complement strand
CCGGGGTTATTCCTCCCCAACTGCAGGACCCTGCCCTTGCCCTTGTTGAACTTCATGAGGTTTCTCGCCGCCCAGTCCTCCAGTCTGTCCAGGTCCCTCTGGATGGCAGCACAGCCCTCAGGGCTATCAGCTATTCCTCCCAGTTTGGTATCATCGGCAAACTTGCTGAGGGAGCACTCCAGCCCTTCATCCAGGTTGTTAATGAATAAGTTGAACAGGATTGGACTGAGGACTGACCTCTGGGGGACAGTGATAACTACAGGTCTCCAGCTGGACTAGACGCCACTGACTACCACTCTCTGCTCCCTGTCACTGAGCCAGTTACTAATCCACCTCCCCGTCTACTCATCTATCCCACACCTTTGGAGCTTGCCCAGGAGGATGCTGTGAGGGACAGTGTCAAAAGCCTTGCTGAAGTCCAGATAGATGACATTCACCGCTCTGCCCTCATCTATCCAGCCAGTCACTCCTTCATAGAAGGCGATCAGGTTAGTCAAGCAGGATTTCCCCTTGGTGAATCCATGCTGGCTACTCCTGAGCACCTTCTTCTCCTCCACGTGTCTGGAGACAGCAGCCAGGATGAGCTGTTCCATCACTTTTCCGGGGATGGAGGTGAGGCTCCCCGGCCTGTAGTTACTCGGGTCCTCCCTCTTGCCCTTTTTGAATACCAGAGTGACATTGGCTTTCTTCCAGTCCTCCGGCACCTCCCCCGTTCTCCAGGACCTTCCAAAGATGATGGCGAGCGGCTCGGCTAGGACATCCGCCAGTTCCCACAACACCCTGGGGTGCATCCCATCAKGGCCCATGGATTTGTGGGTGTCGAGTTTCCTTAGGTGCTCTCTGACCCACTCTTCCTCTACCCAGGGCGAGCCTTCCTCTCTCTGGCTCTCTTCACGTGTCCCTAGGGTCTGGGATTATAGAGGGCTGCCCCTGACAAACACAGAAGCAAAGGTGGCGTTCAGCAGCTCTGCTTTGTCCGTGTTTTTCGTGACCAGGGTACTCACCCCATTCACTAGTGGACCCACATTCTCCCTGACCTTCCTTTTGTTGTTGATATATTTGAAGAAGTTTTTCTTGTTTCTCTTAACATCCCGTGCCAGATTTAGTTCCAAGCGTGCCTTGACTTTCCTTGTAGCATCCCTGCATTCCCTGACAACGCTCCTGTATTTCTCCCAAGGGGCCTGCCCTTTCTTCCACCTTCTGTATACTGCCTTCTTCTGCTGGAGTTTTGCCAGGAGCTCCCTGCTCATCCACGCTTGTCTCCTGTCCCTTCTGCCTCACTTCTTGCATACAGGGGTGCACTGTTGCTGGGCATGGTGGAAATGCTGTTTGAAAACTAACCAGCTCTCCTGGGCCCCTCTTCCTTCTAGAGCCCTAGCCCWTGGGATCTTTCCCAGCAGGTCTCTGAAGAGGCTAAAGTTGGCCCTCCTGAAGTCCAGCATGGCAAGGCTACTTACTGCCCTGCCTCCTCCTCATTGGATCCTGAACTCCACCAGCTCGTGATCACTGCAGCCAAGGCTGCCCCCCACCTTCACATCTTCAACCAGGCCCTCTCTGTTTGTCAGTATGAGGTCCAGCAGCCCACCTTATCTAGATACTTCAGAAAATGGAGGATGTTAGCTTTTTGCTCAACTGTATAGTTAAAGATATATTTTCTCCACACAACAAATGCTCTGTGTAGTACACATTCTGTTTATATGTACCATGCTGCCATGTACCTTATAGAAAAGATGATCTGGAATGACTAGATAAAGACTTAGCCTTTAAGGAGCGTACACCATGTTATTTTTTTTACTATTATTGTTTTAAAAGTATAGATATAACTGTTACTCCAGTTGGTTGAAATGCTAACCAGCAAATTCAGCCATTTTGAAGAAATGAGTTAAAGTAATTTTGATGAACAGAAAGTTTCAGTTCACAGGTTTTCTAAGTTGATGCTCACTTGAGTGCTTTAAAAAATAAGTTTGTACAGAAAACTAGCATTWTGTATGTGAGTGTATACCACCAGTGTTTAATGCAGAATCATTTACCTGAACACATTAGTGACAAATGTTTTGCGTGTTTAGAAAAACAGCTATTTGTCCTCTACTTCAGTACAGTCTTCTGTACAAATGTATGATTTATATATTTATTTAGGTTAAATTCTGGAGAACCAGAACATCGATGGACAACTGTTTTCAGAATACAGCAAATGCCACTGCTGAGCAGGCACTCAGATTGACAGAAAATATTATGTACTTCTGTCAGCCCCATATACATTTAATTTTGACTTCTGAACACACCTGCTTTGCATTAAGCCTTCTAAGACGTTTTAGTACATCTGCCTGCACTGTCATTCTCACGCTACTAGTACAACATCCATGCTTTCAAAGCAGGGAACCTGCAATCAGTTGAACTCTAAGATGGAGAAAAATGTATATCTGTATCCAGTAGTTCCATATAAGTACACAAARCAATTTGTTAATTTGACCCAGAACTGGACTGCAAATCCAAGAGATACTCAGGTTGAGCACTTTGATAGGATGGCATGCTTATTTCAAATCTCCTCTGCTTGCATCGACAGTCTCACTAGTCCGCAATCTGATCTCTGTTAAAAAGACTGTGTCAATACAGGGCAGATGCAAGGTTAGATAACAGCAGGTGCTTGTTTATAAAGATGTAACATGCACAGAAGCAATGACTTGCTACAAAGTTCACGGATATCCAGAAAAAAGAGTCTGTATTCTCACAAAGCAAGCAGAAAGCAAACAAAAAAGTCACACTCTGAGTATTCGGAAAACAGTGGATATAAATATATGTGCTGCACGATGCAGGAGGGACTACTGCTAGGTTGTCCCTTCTGTTGCCAGAACCTGAGACAGTGAACTACAAGTTCACTACATGATGTCTCTGACCTTCATGCTGTGCACCTAAAGGGCAGGCTTTGGTAGCCTCTGCAGGAACAGCAAAGAGGTTTCTTATTTGACCCTGCCAAGAGTGTGAAAAATACTGTATTTCTTTCAGCAGAAAAAAAAAAAAAAATTGTGTTTGTCCTCAAGCTCTGTCTTTGCATCGTTACCACTGAGTGTTAAAGAAATTCTTTCTCTTCCAGGACAGAAACAACATGAGCTGCTGCAAATGAACTACAAGATTCTGTCTATGCACAACATTCCCCTGAAAGGCCCAGAAAGACCAATCTCAAGCTTAAACCCTACTTTTGGCTCCGGGACTGCTGTCCCTTACTGACTAGTTCTAGCCTTTCAGCAATTTCAGTCTAGTACTGGTACCACAGGCAAACTTTAAACTTTGTAAATCTGGACCAAGTAGGCTACTCTGCAAGGGGAGTGTGATTTATAAGGGTGAAAGAGACTTTAAGGAGTCAGATGGCAAGGAGTTTTGGAGGAAGAAGATGAAAACCTTTTATCTAGGTGCAGAAAGACAGAGAAGTCAATGTAAGCAATGGATACAGTCCTTAACACTAATCCAAGGAATCTAAGACATTGTAGGAGATTGAAAAACTGTTGAACATGTCTTGCATTGCTTGAGTTATTTCTAGGTATTATTTCCCTCATCTAGTGGGAAAATTGTCTAATATCAGTCCAAATTAATTGAAATCCCTTGCCAACCACTTTTGAGAAATAGGACTGCCAACACCTAGGACTCCTTTTCAAAATAAGGATCTCTGCTAGGTATAGAATCCAGAATCATTTCCAGAAACACTGGGAAATGTACAGTGTCCTCTAAATCATATCTTCCATGTCCAGTCATCTGCTAGTCCAGTAGGTGGAAATAGATTTGCCTGTGACAGATAYGATGAACTACCAAACAGACAGTGTGGCCTTTCATTTTTTTTCTAAATGGAATCTGTGCAGAAAGTAGCCTATGTGGGATTAGCTTGAGATTGCCTTTTTCAACTTTTGAACCTGAAGACTTGGGAATCACAGCAAACACCACAGAGGGGCATCAGTGTCATGTTCTGAACATCTCACCTTTCACAACCAGCTGGAATTTGGCCTGGGCAGCAAGGGCTATCATATGTCTGCTCTCCCACTGGTACCATTGAGGTATTTTGTGCCACACCAGAGGGAACCAAGCAGCCTTACCCAACAAATGACTGTATTTCAAAAAGCTCTCTTAAGTAAGATTGTTTTGCCACCAGGATGCTGGGCACAAACCCACCAACCAAATGGTAGGTCTTAAAGTGCAATTCTGTCTGCAGCATGGCCTGTCACTCAAGTGAAATGCATGTTACTGATGATGTTTTATGGCTGTCCACAGCACTTCCATGAGTGAAGAAAAGGCATTAAATACCCCTTCTCATCACTCAGAGATGCACTCAGTGTTTCAAACCCCGTCAGGCTGCCTATCATATAAGCAGTGTTATTTGTATCATTTCACTACTAGATAAAGTTGTGAAATTGTTTGGAAAAAGTAATAAACTATTTGACAGAGTGACACTGTATGGTAGCTCACAGAGTCACACCATAGTTGAGGCTGGAAGGCACCCTTGGAGGTCATGTAGTCCTACCCCCCTGCCCCCTGCAGAGTCAGCTCAAGAAAATTGTTCACGGCCATGAATGGTCAGGTTTTAAATATCTCCAAGGATAGAGACTTCACAAATTCTCGAAATAGTCTGTGCTCACCCTCAAAAAAAAATCTTAGATTTAAATGAAATTTCCTGTGTTTCAGTTTGTGCCCATTGCACCTTGTCCTGTCACTGGGCACCACTGGGCACCAATCTCAAGCTTAAACCCTACCTTTGGCTCCGGGACTGATGTCCCTTACTGATTAGTTCTAGCCTTTCAGCAATTTCAGTCTAGTACTGGTACCATAGGCAAACTTTAAACTTTGTAAATCTGGACCAAGTAGGCTACTCTGCAAGGGGAGTGTCGTCCCCTCTTGACATCCTCTCTTCAGATATTTATATGTACTGATGAGATTCCCCCTCAGTTTTCTCTTTTCCAGGCTAAACTTGATGTGATTCCCCTTAGTTTTCTCTTTTCCAGGCTAAACTGTCCCAGCTCTCTCAGCTTTTACTTATAGGAGAGATGCTCCAGTCCTTTAATCCCTTGTGGCCTCACTGGACGTGCTCTAGTACCTGAGAAATTTTTCTTGTCCTGGGAAGCCCAGTCCTGGAGCCATCACTCCAGATGTGGCTTCACCAGGACTGAGTAGAATACTCCTTGTTTTGTTCTCTGCAAGTACTGAAAAAGAAATGAGTGGAAACAACATTCATCCAACATTCAGATCCGGATTCTGTGCTGAGTGGCCCAAAGCCATATTAGCTGTTGGTTAGAGATTGATGCAGTGACTGAGGACTTCATTCTAGTCTCTACTAGGAAAGCATTCAYACTGCCAGAATGACTGTCCCAAATTCTGCCTTTTGTAAACTCTTAGCAGAGAGGCTGAAATCAGAAGATTTCAAGAAAATAGGGATTTCTCTCCACCTAAATGCCAAAAGTGAAATACTCTGGCAGTAGAAAATGCCTTCAAAAAGCTGGTCAATACCCACCACACTACTTATTGTAGTTCTCTTGTAAGAAGAAGGAATGGCCCTAAGAGTATAAGCACTCCCTCACAACATGGTAGAAATCACAGCACAGGCTGCCCCTATGGTTTTGTGCTATGTAGAGGCAGTTCAAGCTCATATGCATTCATCCCTGCAAATTAGGAATGCTACAAAATGACAGAGGGAAGGGGCATTGCAGAGAGGAACAGTGCAAGACTCCTCCCAAATATTAAAGAAAATCATGTGTGAAGTGCCTATGGTTAGGTTATGTCAGCATTTGTTAAATACCAGCACAGATAAAGCAAACATTTCCTTGACCAGAATAAAAAGCAATTTTTCTCCACAGACAAAATTCAACATATCCTTTAAAACTGAATAAAAGGAGGGTGAGAATACAAATAGGGTAAGTATGACTCACAGGATAGCGTCTGAAAAAAAGCAGGCAGCAGAGGTCATGTACGACACTGTTACCTTCAAAGCCAAGATCTCTCTATTGCTTGTAATAATTTTAGCTCAACAGTTCAAAGCCACCACCRTGCAGGGACCTGAGACGTGGATCTACACAATTAATGTCTGACAAGCTCTCAAGAAAGGACCTTTGCCCAGGAGTTAATTCCTTGCATTATAAACAGCATGTTTCGAATATATTGTGTCATTAGGTATAATTAGCTGGCAAAGAGAAGCCACCCTGCATTACATCTCTGCCATCCTGCCCTGCCAAAGGCTGCAGGAAAACCCAACAATGCTCCTAAAAGCTATCGGATCCAATCACTTGCTGGCGTAACTCTTGACCAGCTACGTCTAAGATGTGTTTTCCTCCCAACCACTTTATTTCCCGTTCGTTATATTTAAAGCACTGCACAATAAACGGGTGATTTCCAGCGAATTGACTGGGTGCTTTCTTTGACAAATTAGCTATTGAGTTCAGGTTGACACCGTCGCAATTGCCTGCACACGGTCCCGGCCTCCGCAGAGGAGGCCGCGAAGGCCGCGGTGTTGGYGCGCCACCGTCCGCCCCATGCCCGCGTCCGTAGGTGCACAGGCTCCCGCAAACACATCCCGCTCCTTTCCCACAGCTCTTGGGCTGCCAGGAGGGTTGCATGGAGCTGTGATACCCTCTAACGGCACAACAACAAACTACATCTCTCTGCTGAGGTCGCCCACCTAAGTAACAGTAACAATGCTGACCGAAGAGATGGGTCTTGCAAGTGGGTACTCTCCACGGCAAACGCAACTTCCTAAATTAAGCTGGTATTTATCAAGTGCTCTGTTTTGCTGAACATGGCACTTTTTCATTTAGATTCTTTAAGCTAAAGTCAACATGTGGTCTAGCGTTTTGTTCCTGTTTTGTTTCCCAGAGACTTAAATAATTTCGCTCATTGACTTTGCTAAATGAACCTGGAGCATATGGCTTTGAGGAGGAGATCTAACAAGTTCTTTAACTTAATTTCTTTAAATTAATGTGAGGTTCTACTGCGTGGTAAATTGGAGCAAGCAGTTACAGACATGAAAGTCTCACTAGTTCATACGAAAATTCTAGGCCAACATTTCTAGGGTTTGCTGCTGCAAAATTATTTAAAGACTGTATATTTTTACAGCATCACCTATAAAGAGATATAAAAAGTTCATACTAGACAGCTAAAAATCTGTTTTAAACATTCTTAGGCAAGGGCATTACCATAAGAAACTACTGTCATTTTGCACTACTTTGCTCAGATATTTTTAAACCTGCAGAAAGCTATTCTGATAGCAACATTCATTCACAACTTTGTATTTATTGAAGTCACGAAGGTGCAACGAGGAACAATATATGTCATTGGCTCTGCATTTAAAATCATAAATCATTGCTTGAAGATCTGAAAATAGCTAGGCACCACAGAAAATGAATAAATGAAAATTGAAATCCATAAGGACCCATTTCCAATTCAGACCATAGGGATCATTATGAACTGGGTACCTAGGTAGCAACATCCTCCATGGCAATGAGCTACAGAATCTATACTGATCTCAGTGGAGGGATTCATTTCTTAAAGATATTTTTTTAAGGGATATAAGAAAAAGACAAGTGCCTGCTTGATCCATAGCGTTGCTTGAAAGCCAGACATTCTCATTAGATCTGTTAATTTAATATCTGAGTTTGGAGCATTATTCCAAAGGACGCTCACAGTGGTATATATTTAAATTGTATTTATCATATGGAGTTCATGCATGTTACAAAATGCTGTGTGCCTGAAGGAATCCAGCAGAACTATGCGTTGGCAACGCTCATCTTGGCTCTTTGGCATCGCTCAAAAGGCACCGGGTGTTTTGTGCCTGCATGCGGTATAGGGACTCGCAGCAAGCGCAATGCCCTCCCTATACAGAGGCACAGGAGCGAGGTGCCCCTTGGGACGGGATAACACACACATCCACCGGGAATCCTCCACACCGCTGCGCCTCTCCTGAGAATTGCCATTTGGGAACCGCAGTGAGGAACAAGTGGAAAGGGAGAGTTGGCATCGCCAGCACCGGCCACCACCTCGACATTCAAGAGTTACAGTGGCATACAATGGGTCCGTCTGCTATAGAATGAGGGGTATATATATATGTGTGTATATATATTTATCTATGGGTGCGCGCAGCTAGCGGAGCCAGTAGCAGGGTGCTGTCCTCCCGGCCGGGGGTCAGCGGCCCCCGGGCAGAGGCTGCGGCTCCGGCGCCTCCCCCGCGGAGGCTGCGCGCCCGCGGAGGCGGCCGCGGGAGCGGGGCAGAGCGCGGCAGAACTTGGCGGCTCCGCGGCGGGGAGCGCGGCCGGGA
>NW_020454539.1:1842162-1906448 GCF_003342845.1 Nothoprocta perdicaria | reverse complement strand
CGCTCCGCATCGCTCCGCACCGCTCCGCGCCGCCGCGAGCGGCAACTTCTCCCTCGGCAGCGCTCCGCGCCGCGGGCGGCGGGTAAGGCGGAGAGGTCGGCGGCCGGAGGCGCTGCGCGCAGCGCCGCGCACATGGACGCGCAAAACTTTGCGGGGGCCCCGTGGGCGGTGCGGAATAGCGGGGTCTGCGCGGACCCCGGCGCGCGGGGAGCGGAGCGGGCGGCGGTCGCCGGCGCTGCCGCCGGGGCGCCCCGTGCGCGGAGCGGTGCGGAGCGGAGCGGTGCGGAGCGGAGCGGTGCGGTGCGAGCGGGGCAGCGCGGGGGCGGCGGGAGACGCGAGCGGCCCCGCTGGGGGCTTTTTCCCCCCCGCAACCCATGGGAGGGAGGGAGGGCAGAGTGGGGTGTCCACAGCAAGGGGAATCCTCAGTATCTCCCCCCGTTTTATCTTCTCTCCCCCCGTTCTTTATTTGTTTGTTTGTTTATTTATTTATTTATTATTTAAATGGGCACGAAGGAAAATGTTAGCGCCCAGTGCTGAAACTGGCGATGTGGCCGCTGAGGCAGGTACCCCAAGAGCGACAGTCCCTGGAGCGGTTCTGTTACCGTCGTTCTTCGTGCTTCTTCGCGCTATAGCATGAGGTTTATGTTGCCTTTGCAAGGAAGGTCACTTCCCCCCCTCCTCCTTTTTTTTTTTTTTTTACTCAGTCATGTATCAGCAGCTTGAGTTGCAAGAAGCTGTAGGTGTTTCTTGGCATTTTAGCTGGGATTTTGGAAAGGGAAGTTGAGTGTTTAAAGGAGGAAAAAAAACATTGTGATGGAAGGAAGGGCTGCGGAGGCTGCACACATCCCTGGGCTTGCAGGCGTGTGGAAGTTGTTGAATAGGTAGAGGGTCCAAACTGGCATTTGGAAAGCAGTGAATGGCTCTCTGTTTAGTTGCCTGAGGAACAAATAGAAAGGCAAAGTGGGCCACTAAAAGAGAATTTTTCCCGTTTTATAGTTTGCTGTCAGCAGAAGGTAAAACATGTCCTTGAAGATATACAATTTTACATAAACAGATGATGTTTACATAAGCCTAGATAAGTTTGTGAAAAACATAGATAGCAAAAGATGCAGTGGTAGCTGAACTCGTCTATCCTGCGCTTTGGATGCGTAATAATTTTTCTCTTTGCACTGTCGCAGCGTAAGAACGAAGTGTGCAGCAGTACCATTCCCAAGCCAACTGCCTACACGATTAATCTGATCTGGAATGGACAATGGGATGTTCTCTGGCTTTATCATGATCAAAAACTTCTTCCTCTTCTACGTTTCCATGAGTTTAGTCAGTCACTTTGGGTAAGTTGCCAATTGCGTTTGACCTTTTTTTTTCTTGCTGTGGGTTTTTGAGAGAAGCCAAAAGCTTTGGCTCCATGTGATGTAGAAGAGCAGAACAAAACAAGTAGGTTTGTGTTTGATCTCAGTGTCCTGATGCTGAGAGAAAGGGAGCGTTATCTTCCCTATGCAGATTCAACCAGCTCGTGTTGGTCCTTTAGTCCCTTGTTGCTCTTGCAGGGGGGCTTTGGGAGAGGCCAGGCCTGCAGATGGTGATGCTTTTGCGTATGTGTCTATCTATATATATATATAGATACATATATACACACACAGATGTATGCTATATAAAAAAAAGTATATATATGCTATACACATACACACATACATATATATGTATCTATATATGCTACATATAATGTATTCACACATATAAAGTATGTGTTTTTTATATATATGCACACTGTATACATATACTATATTTATACCTATATATATACACTATTTCAGTATATATATAGTATGTGTTTATGGTCTTGAGCATTGCGAAGTGCAGCGCTGTGGTGCTTACTACTGCCAGTGGCTGCGAGGAGGAGTGTTGTCACCTTCCCCCTTACCTGGCAAGTGCGGGCTGCAGGCAGCAGAGCCCGACTCGGCTCCCAGGGCTCAGAGTGCACCTCTAGCTGGTACAGCCTTCTTAATAAGTACGGGAGAGCCTTTACTGCTCGGAAAGGCTGCTTGGAAATTTGATTTCCACAAAGCACATAACAAAGAATTGTTTCCTTTTTTTTTTTATTTTCTTTCTCCCTTTGGTTGCTTTCCTGAGGCATTTCAAGTATTCTTAAAGCTGTGTTGAAGAAATATGTCTGATATAGCTTTTGAAAAAAAGAAGAGAAAAAAGCAACTTACATGTTCTACCTTATCCCAGAGATTTCATGAACCCAGCAAAATCAGCCTAAGCAAATGAGTCTTGATAAAATATTATTTAGCAAGGGTCCTGCAAGTGCAAGATGGTTCTGCTTTCTGGAAGGGAGCATTATTTATGATTATGCTGCACTAAAAAAAAAAAAACTTCCCTAATTGTTTTTTATTTCCCACATATAAACCCATTCTATCTTCCTACAGCAGGGAACTAAAAGGTAGCCAGTTTGTTATTTCAACCAAAGTGATCCTTTCTGGGTTAGAATTAGAAGAAAGACCAAACTTGGAGAGGTGGCTGTGTATAGGGCAGGCAAAACTCTGAGTTGGGTCTCCACTGTGCACCTTGCACAGCTGCCTAGACACGTGTGACCACAGCACAGCGCGCGAACAGCTGGGACTGCACAATCCAAGCAGCTGCAGGCGTCGTCTTGGAAAAACTGCATTCTGTGGTGTCCAAGGCAAAATTCTCACTGGATCCTGAAAGAGGAGATCAGGATGATAGAAATGAAGAGGACTTAGATAAAGTGGGACATGTTTTTAGCTTGTCTTGGTAAGGTAGTGCTTTACCAAATCATTGCTGTCCGAAGGAAACTCTCAGGAGTGTGACCTTAAGACTCTCCCGATGTTCTCTGCAGCCTGCAAAAGGGAGCAAGCATCAGTAGCTTTGCACACCCTTTTTAGTGTGGGGCTCAGCAGATGACACTGTTTCTTGATGTGTGTTACTCATTCTGGCAGAGGCATTGATATGCAAAACTGCTGAAGAGCGGGTTTAACTGCCTGGTTTCTGCTACAAAGTGAATAGCGGCTCCAAGTCCCAGGTAGGAGTCGTGACCGCACATTCAATACCTGGAACAGGACAGTTTTGAGAAAGCAGGACACTTCTTTTCTGTAAGTTAGTCAGAAAGCCTCTATGCACGAAAATGGGATTATCACGTAACCTTCCTCCCTCTGACCCCCCATTTCTGATCTAGTAATTTTAGTCTGGGCCTGCAGAGATAAGCAGCTCCAATTCACCGCACATTCGCATGCTGCCTGGGGGCTGAATTTTGACCCTGCTCAAAAGACAGAGGCTGTTCCAGCCTCCCCGTTTCAGAGGCAGAAGCAGTTTAAGTGTAATTTGCTAAGTGCTTTGGGACTGGCTCTGAGGACAGAGTGGTACAATTTACATGTAGCCTGGTACACTAACTGCTGCAATCCAAAGTCCTGTGCTGGTTATATTTACTGTTGCCATCAGATTCTTTTTTATTAGCTTCATCCGTGTTTGGAATGTGCAGTTGCATTGCAGCATGTTGTGCAGTGTGCTAAATAAAAATGGTTGGTCGAAAGAGCTTGTATTTAAAAGCAAAATACTAGTAGAGGTACAGATGAAGGCAGAGATTTGTCTCATATTCAACAACCATTCCCTATTTATATTAAATCATAAATACAGGTTTTTGCTGGCATAGTCAAAGCTACTTTGGGGGATTTTGATGCACAATGCGCAGTAAAATAAACAGAAATTATGCATCTCAGTCTCCTAGGCTACTTCAGAAATCTCAGCAAAAGTCTCTGATTAATGGTTAACATAAATATGGAATGACTTGAGAGTTGTCCACATCAATAGGCTTCAGAGAAGGATTATAAGGGTAGTTGGAAAACTTGTTTTAAAAAAAAAAATCTTTGAATTGCAGTTCAGAGGTATAGAGCAAAGGAGAACAGTATTTGAACCCTGCATGATAGCTCATGTGAGGGTTTTGCAAACCTAATTCTGCATAAACAATCCAGCACAAGTGAAAGTTTTTTCAARCTTAGTTGATTTAAGCCTAGAATTGTGTAATGCTATGGGTGAAGATATTTTACTCAAGTATTTCAAGATAGTTCACCATTGTACTGAAATTAAACAGTGCTAGAGAATCATTCAGAACAAAATACAACAGAGAGGAATGTTTACAGATGAGACAGATCCCGATTTCTTGCCTTTGAATTCAGTGAGTAGAGCCCCCAGATTTGAGATTGACTAGCGCAAATTAGTAGGGACGGGTGTCATTGGTTTTAAACACAGCTTACATAAGTAGAGGTCTTAATGGGAAGCATCCATAAAATGTTTCCCTCAAGTATCTGCTAATAACATATAGAATAGTAGGAACGTGGAAAGCAGAAGATCCCACTTAATTCTAGCTCTGGCCAACATGAGGGTTTTCTGTACACTGTAAGAATTTGGTCTGTGGGGGTGTCTATATAGTTTCACATACTTTTCTACTAACTCGCAATCTCTGTCATTAAGAGCATAATCCTGCTATTTAGGTTAAACATACCTCTCCCTCAGACCATGGAATTTATTTTAAGTCAGCCTCTACCACCCTGGACTGTTAGTTCTGCTGGATTATCCCCTTTCAACTACTGCCAGGTGCTAGGGAGTTCTTCCCAGTATTTCTAGACTTTTTTTTTTTTTTTTTTTTTTTTTTTTGTGACAATGAGCATATATTCAGTTATGCTTCCCCATTTATTAATTTATTTATATCCTGATGGTCTTTCCTTCTCTACATGCCTGGCTCAGATGCAGCACATGCTGCTGCTGGTGAATGTCCCAGGTAAGGGACCTGGAGGAGCTGAGGGTACTGGGAGCACTCAGGAACTCTTGTGAAATTCAGGACATAGAAAGGGATCGTAAGGTACAGGGAATGAGAATTATGAGATATCACCTCGTGAAGAATTAGCCCACTGATCACAAATTSCTCATTTTCAGAAGGAAGCAAAATATTGCCCGTGGTAAATAAAAGAATGAGATTATTCTTAAAGATCTGCAAAGATCATTTGAGTTTGATACTTCCAAAGCCARTCCTCTCCTCTATCCTTCTTACCTGATTTGAAAGAATTAAATTTTCATTGCACAGATTTACAGAATATCAAAAGTTTTAGAGATCAAGAATAAGTAGGAAAGGRCTTGTAAGAAGTTCGCTTTAAAAAATGTAGCCATTTCCTGTGTTTTCTGGCCAGGTGACAGTGTTACAAGAGTGTGTAAAAGCATTCTCGACTGTCTTCCTCACAAACTATTAATTTGTCTAAGTGTTTTGGTTTAATTCTGATCCTTTTAAAGGAAGTTGTTGGAAACTCTACTCTTAAGAGACAGAGGAAAAAATGCAACTTCTTCCATTGCGAAGTATTTCCCAGTTATCTTCCAGCATCTAACTTCCCTTTATGTTTCAAAGTTTGGGGGAAAATCATGAAATATCTACGAATACATTTTGCTCTTAATGCAGCTAAGCTATGAATAGTATCTGTCAAGAGTCTGACTAAATGGTACTAAAGGCAGTGATGTTTAACATGGTAAATGATGAAATCATCGGAAAATGGAACAGAGCATCTTTAGGGAGTTACCTGATATTACACTGATCACACTTTTTGTGGCTTCTGTTTTTACAGTCATCCAGAAATTGCACTATTAAATAAAAGTGTTCCTTGTTGCTTTAGTTTATTTTTATTATAACCTTTTAATTTAATTATCTTTGTTTTTTTTTTGCATCTTGTAACGTTTTTCTTTTACTTTATTTATTTTTATTCCAGGASTGCCAAACAAAATAACTGGGAAAACACAAAACAGCTTTGGCGGCTGATTGACAATAGTCAGTAATTAATCAATAGGCAATAATTAATTGAGGATATCACTGTTTTATAACTATTCATAAAGCTATAATATCTAATAAACAAAAATACATGTAATGTATTTAATGTTCCTATGTCATAAAAGAAAACTTCAGCACTTAGTCCAAAATATGAATTGCTATTTTATAAGAAATCTCAAAAATATAAACCAAATGCTTATTTTTCTGTGGAAAATAAGTTTGCACTAGTGACAAACAGTGATCCATCTACAAATGCAACTTGAGTAATACTGACATTTCTCTGTAATTCAGCATCAGATGACTTCTTTTTGAGTGATCTGCCAAATCTGAATTGGATTGCTGCTGTACAGATGAAGTGCAGATTTTCTGTGATGCTTCATCCTAAGTCATTTCTCTATCCTTTTTCTTTTCTTTTTTTCTTTTTTATTTTAAACTGTTAATTAGGCTTTCTTGTAGATATGCAAGTGTGTGAGGTGTGTACACTGGTTTTATGCAAGGCATATATAGTCAAGAAGCAACTCCTGCTGGATTCAGGAGAGGATTATGAGAACTAGGCATATTCTGTGCTTTCCCTACAAAAGCAGCTCAGTGGAAATCTTGCCTCTGTGCACAATTAGCTTTGAATTCAGTCTTATTTACAGAAATTACAAGCCTTTTCCAAGAGCAGAGAAACTAGCAAAGCTTGATTTCCACACCTCTATATTGTCCCCACACTGTCCCTTGCAATACTTCCAGCTCCCTAATAGCATCCCTAGGAGTCGTGTCCCTTGTAGGACCTGCATCTTGCCTCTGCATTCCGTATCTCATAGCAGCTTTTCTACGCTGGGAAAAGCATAGGAAAGCCTCTTCCCCTTCCCTAATTGCTGTCGATGAGGTGGGCTGCTTTTGCTGAGGCTGGCTTTGAGCCACATGCGTGCTGACTGGCCCTGTCGGCGGGCCAGGGGGAATAGCTGCCTGCTGACCTCTCGTTTTTACTTAATGAGGCACTAATTTGGGTCGCTCTCCTCCTGTCCAACTGCCGCTCCTTAGGAAACTTGAAAGAGTGAAATAGAGTTTGATCTCCCGGCCTCTGTCAGATGTGCTGGAGAGTGGAAGTGGGTCCGTAGGCTGATAGGGTAGGACAGGCAGGCTGCGTGATGCACGCCTGTTTTCTTTTATGGAAACAAGCTAAAAATAAATGACAAAGAATGCAAGCAGTGTTCTAGGGTTTTACCAGTACATTAGTTATTGTCACTGAATAGGAAGAACCTCTGTAACTTACGTGYCCTCTCCATATTCATTAGGCTGCTGCTTGCAGCTAAAGCTCTAACACAGCGACTCTGTTTCATTATGTTTGACAAAAAAAAAAAAAAAAAAAGGATGTAGTCTGCTTTCCTGAATGGTCCAGTGTGCATGGATAGTGAGAGCTCTTCAATTAGTTTGCATGTCCTGGATTAACTATATGTTATCTTAGCCAAACAAATCTGTAATGTCATCTACCTCAGTTACCTGCTATGAACTGTGGTTGCAGCAATGAAAATTAAGAGTTTATTCAGTCTTTAGACCGTGGAGAGATGGCATAGCATGAAACACAGGTGAAAGTGTTAGGTATGCCTCTGCCTGCAGCAAAGGGGAGCTCCTGAGTGCTTTTGGGCTCTGCTATTTTCAACTTGCAGAGGTGTCACAGCAGCGATGGCATCACTCCTGCTACCAGGTTTCCTCTCTGCCCAGCTCCTGCCTGTACTCCAGCATTTTGGGGATCCCCACAGGCCCAGTGCCCGCAGTGCTGACCTGCTGCCTTTCCTAAGAGGCTCTGAAACCCTTTATTTCTTGGCAAAAAAGCACAAACTATAAGGGGAACTGAAGCAAGGATGGGGGTTCCTAAATCTGGGCTTGACTCTGAGGTGGGACCTGGCTGCTGATGCACCGTGTCTCGTGTCCCTAAAACTTCCAGACTGTGCCCAGATGATTGCAGGGTTGTCAGGGAGCTCATATTCAGTGTAAACCTTGTACAAGTAAAATCAAATAGAGGTCCCTTGTCTTTCTTTTTGTAAATCCTGCTCTGTGTTTTAAAAGCATCCTGCAAGGCAAGCAGGATGCTTGCCTGTAGAATGCCTGTAGAATGCTTTGAGATTCTCTATTTATGCACTTGTTTACTTCATTGGAGATTAGTAATAAGAAAATATGTTTTTTTTCTTTATATATCTTTGGTTTACTGGTTTATATCCAGTTCAGGACATCTGAGTGCAAGTAGCTTCTGTGTATTGGCAGGGTGTGTGTGGGGAATATGGCTCTTAGTGGGGCAACATGCCCTCCGTCGCAGCTGCAGCATTGGTTAGCAATTTCAGCAGAAGCTGAAATTTGAATAAGCACTTGCTATCTCAAGAGACAGTCATTGCTGGCTGCGGATGAAGCGTGTTTGTAGATAAACTTTTGTGACTGCTGTCTGTTATTTAGGTAAGCCAAGGCATTGGTGTGCAGGGGATTCTCATGAGCATCTGAAAACAAAAATCAAATAGATCTAAAAATGCCAGTTGTGGTTGTGCTGTGGGCTGTATCACTGCAGATACCAGGAATATCATTGTGGGTACTTTCTGTGCAAGCCAAACTCGTAAGTTGGTCAGATTTGCTGATGCTGATACCTGAGCAGACAAGTTATTTTTTTTCAAAAAAAAAAAAAAAAAAAAAAAAAGGAAAGAAAAGCAAAAATACATACAAACCTGGGATGTTTTGCTTGCTTAAAGGACCATGTCTGAAATACTTATATACATATCACTGAAATTAAAGAAGTGTTCACACCGAGCAAAGGGTGAAAACAGACTTGGCCCAAAAGATACAGAATTAAGTCTTCTACACATTGTTGTTATTTTTGTACCGTGAGGGAAGGGTAGTTTATGAAGAAAAGGAAGGAAGGATGAAGGACTGTATTTTTGGTACTGCAATATTCTTTTCAGGTATCACCATGATCCATGGTGGAACATTTAGATGCAATGAGAGTTCTTTACCCTCGAATGAAATTAGAGTCCATCAGCACAGAGTCCATTGTGAGAAGGAATTACATAAACTGTGGAAATGAGAACTTATGTGGCATGTAAGGATTAAAGGGCCACCTTCAGGCTGGCCTGGAGATGCCTCTGTAGGCAAAACCGTGTTGCTKGAAGAGCCTCTTTGTGAGCTGATGAAATTTGCAATGACTGGGGAGCTAACCTGAGAAATAATAASGATAATAATAAAATACAGAACTTCTGCTAGCTTTGGGGGCTGAATTTGGTCCCTGAAAGGGACAGACACGTGCAAGAGCCAGCACCAGGGAAGTAGGGGCACCAGGACCATGTCACCTATGAGCCCCTGAGCAGGCAGGGGAGAGAGCAGGGTCTCAGAGATGAAGTTTCCTGCAAACTACAGTGCCCAGAGGAAGCCTCTTGAGACAGGCACAGCCTTTGACGTGTTTCCTTTTATTTGTATAAAACAGCTTCTCGCAAATGCCAACAGCTCCGGCGAAGGAGGACACCAATGATAACATCACCATATTCACCAGGATCTTGGACGGCCTGCTGGACGGCTACGACAACCGGCTGCGCCCGGGACTGGGAGGTAGAACAACACTTTGGTTGTGCTGATAGGATGTTTTAGAACATCCTCTCTTGATGCCCTCCTGTGTGGCTACCTGCCTTTGGGACAGGGCCTGATGAGAGAGAGGTGTTTAATTAGCTAAATGTAGAGCAGAATATAGCGTCTCCTTGCAAACAGGTACAAAGATTCCTGGAGATTTTTGTCACTCAGTGAAGTCRTATGAGGTTGGATTAGGCTTGCGTGATACATGTCTGCTGTAACTGAATGCAGCTGACTTTTTTGCTGATGTTGTTTTGTACTCTTTTCTTTCAAGGTGAGCCAGGCAGGGTGCTTGCAGGTTACCTTAAGGTTCCCTGCCAGTCMGCATGTATGAAACGATGCCAGCAACAAAAAAATCTATTGTTAAAAGAACCCCAAACCATCCATATTTGGATAGCTGCAGTGACTCTGTATTGATACGTCATTTAAATAACCTCTATAGCAGCTATTTTTGAAGCGTAACATGTGAATAGTTACTTGCCATTCTAACCTTGTTGAGCCCTTCCTCAGTTCTCTTTCCTCCAGATTTCTCTCATCTTCTTCCCATGTGTAAACCATCTGTTATGTTCTTCCTGGMCCTTTTTTATTCTGGCTACCCCCACCCCTTCATCTTGTGAGACCAACACATTGCTTTCAGTGCTTTCTCTCCTGCTCCTCTCACTTTACTCAGAGATGCTTGAAAATAGGGCTCGATGCTCCTATCTTATGTAACAAACTTCTGAAAATTCTGCCCTTAAATTAAATTAGTCCTGGATTTGAAAGGATGCCAGAAAGACTCAGAGTCTTGAGGGTAGAATTAATTTCACCTAGCTTTAGACGTCTATAATATAGATGTCTGCAATTGGGCAAATCACCCAAGTCAGTGGAGATAAAATAGGCCCTTCTAAGGTACACTTCATCTCAGCCTGTACTAGGCATCTAAACTGGTCAGAAGTATTGAGAAATTCACCTGAAAAGGGTCTGTTCATTTCCTCTGACTATAGGAGGAGAGCATAGTCTGTCTTCCAAAACAGGTAGATATTTGATTTGGGATCTGATTCCTCCTCAAACACCTTCTTCATTTCGGATTTTGGGTGGGTGGATGTTAGAGGATTCAAAAGCTGTTAAGAGGGAAATACATCAGGAACAGGTATGTGTGCTTTAGTGTAATTACTAACTCAGAGCCTGTATTTATTACAGAGAGAATAACTCAGGTGAAAACAGACATCTATGTTACCAGTTTTGGTCCYGTGTCAGACACAGAAATGGTAAGCACTTGTCCATGACTCCTAACTTGCTTGTATTTCCTTGCTAAAATCCTTTGCAGAACCACAGCTTCCGATCAGATCCTGCAATAATATATCTGCTTCTTGCTGCCAGGAATACACCATTGACGTTTTCTTCCGGCAAAGCTGGAAGGACGAAAGGCTTCGATTCAAAGGACCCATGCAGCGCCTGCCGCTCAACAATCTGCTTGCCAGCAAGATCTGGACCCCTGACACCTTCTTCCACAACGGCAAGAAGTCTATTGCTCACAACATGACAACTCCAAACAAGCTTCTGCGCCTCGAGGATGATGGCACACTGCTCTATACCATGAGGTAGTTGCTCACCCTGATTCCTTCGGACACGATTTCCCAGCTAGCTTCATAGTATGCACACATTTGTGTGAATACCAAGAAAAGTGGAAAACATAATCACTGCCTACAAGCACCAATTAATTTGTAGCTTCTGAATACTGCCAGTGCCTAAGTATTTCCTTTGATTAAATGGAAGGCATATTCTCAACAGATCTGATGATACAGTCCAGCTTTTTTTTTTTTTTTTTTTTTTTTTAATGAGGATCTGTACTCTCTTATTTGTGTTTGCACCTGCAGCGTTGATTGCAAGAGGGCTGTCTTGAAGGCCAGAAACTCATAGCTAGTTCTGGGGCAGTACATCCTGAACTCTTGACACGGGTATTATAATTTTTTTCAATTTCACTAATAGGCAAATCATCACTGGGATAAATGAAATAAGCCAGCAGCCTGCTGAAGCTATTTTAGCAAGTGCATTCCTGAAAACAAAGCCGGCATGTTATACTGTTAGAGAAGCAGCTCAGTGTCTGAATTCTTCAGGGTCATGCTCCTCATCTGATTAGAGGATACTGTCRAGCCTCATCATTGCATAACCTAGATATAAGATATAATATCGGTGATGTTAGAGGATTATCTGAAATTCTTCTCAGGTCAAATCCCACATCAGTGTYGGGTGATTTACTCATTGAAAGTAATTACGCTGTAGTAATTAAGACTGCCTTATATCTTCAGTAGGGTTTTCTCTGAAAGCATAGTCATACGGACAACACTTCAGATGAGATTACAGGAAAAACCCACTGGGGAATGAAGTGTTATTCTAAGCCTATCGTATATGAGTGCAGAACGATGTCTGAGACCCAGTAAGGCAGTTAGGAGCCTAAAGCTAGATGTGAAGTGTCTGTGTTTCATGCACTTGCTCTGTTGTGCTCAGCTGGGCTGGACATGGAATCCCCATAAGAGCAAGGGGGCACAGAGCCTGGGAGCTGCCTGCACCAGAAGTGACAGCCAGCATGCAGCAAGCGAGCAGGAGTGCGAACTCCTCGCTAGAGCTGCAGCGTGGTAGAACGAGGCCACTGAGTTAATGATCTCGGCAACAATAAAGTCCCGAAGTGATGCGGTGATGTAGTGTGTGCTTAGAGGAATGCAAGTCAAAAGCACCAGAAAAGAAACCTGCCTTTCACAAAAATACTGGCAACTCAGGCCTTAAAACCAGTCTCATTGGAGCTAGGACCACAMTAGCACAGCTACAGAGACGGCTACAGAAGTGATTCCTCATTATTTGTGTAAATTACTTGGGTAAGTAAAGTCCAAATCAGTCCAACAGCCTGGAAGGAAGCACTGCACTGGGTGCTGGATTCACAGCTGGCAGGCTGTTTTTGTGGCAACTCTGGGTTTTGCAGCATCAAAGAAATGCAGTGAGGCACAGAGCCATTTGGCAACAACTACCTGGCTCACCGGGGCTAGTGGAGCGASGTGAATCTAGGAGGTAACTAGGCCCTTGGATCCAAAGTGCTCTTTGGAGGTGCCTCTGCTGTGACTGYGGTGGACTTGCTAAAATAGGTGCCACAGGCTGTAAGAATACTGAGGAAAAACCCATGTCCTGCTCAGCACATGCAGCCAGAGCAAAATGGGGCCTTGACCCAGCCTTTGACATCTTCCCACTGCTTCATCTTCCTGCTTCTCTTTATTCCCCTCATTTTCTCAGAAAGGAAACATGAACACATTGCCTGGATGACAGCTTGGGGAGCAGGAGGGCAGCAGCCTTATCTTGATATCCCAGGAGGACTTGTAAAAGTTAGGTAGGGTGAATATGGGCCTTAGGAATGGAAGTGAAACAGTCAAAGCTTTAGGGTAAGGCTGTTTGGATTGATGTTSTTGCAGTATGCCAGGAAGATGCAGGACGCTTTTCTAACCTAAAAAACATGATGCTTTTTTTTTTTCTTTTTTTTTTTTTTCTGAGTGTGGGTGTGCATGTGTGTGGAAATAAATTCCCACCAGCCATGGTGTATGCGATAAGAAACAGAGTGCAAAGCTTTTAAAATATCTTGCTCTCCACCATTGCAAATAATAACTTTAGTAAGAAGTGCACGTGCTATTCTATTCAAACCAAAGTCCGTAGGCTGGTTGGTACCGTGTAAGGAGCTGGGCCACTTTAGGGACACCAGTGTGTCACGATGGGCGTTTCAGCAGTGGGAGAAAAGTCCTGCTGCAAGATGGCTTGGGGCTCCCCTTCCCAGCTGTGGGTGAGGGCTGTGCCATGCACTCAACCTCCACCAGCTGCTGCTGTACGCTGTGGGACTCCTGATGAGGGCAGCAGCTCTTCAGCACGACTTAGCGTGGTATTTCTCCAGAAGATACACAGCATAGGGCCTTTTAGGGGAGAAGTTCTCACTGTGGTGCTGATGCTACTGGGCTTAGCCTGTTGTCTCCTGCAACTCCTGGCAGGGCTCTTTGGTTCCCAGTGTTCGGTGATTTGAAGGCAGCCCTCTCTTAGTTCTCTATTTCCCTCATTTCCAAGGAGGAATTGTGTGTTTCCCAGCCTGTACGTAGGAGTAGTCTGTGGAAGGACCCTCTGTCATTGACAGAGATGCCTGAATTGCTCTTGCAACCTCGCATCTGGCTCTCTGAATGAAGAGGAGGAAAGCAGCAAAGTCAGTGGTGACTTTCTCTCTTGTTTGGCTTCCAAATATACCATGTTAGATCAGCTGCATAAGTTTCCAGGTTTAGCACTTGCCAGTACGTGTGCTTTTATTATAAATATGTTTATTTGCAACTGGAAAGAATATTCCTTGCATTTTGAATTTGGTAGTGCTAAAGAGAAAACAAAAAAAGCTTCTTGTAAAAGCTTCTCTTTTACAAGAGAAGCTGTTGGGGTGTATTTTGCTAGGGAAATGTAAAAAAAAATAGGCCTCTATATATGCATAATATTAAACTTATTTGCCTGAATATAAGAACATAACACACTCTTTAAACAAATTTCATAGATATTAATGTTCTTTGTAGGGAATGATTTAATAATTCTAATTGTCTTGCATTTCATAGTTTTTTTTCCTTTTTTTTTTTTGTAAGTGTGATTTACAAACGATACACTCTTGTATTGAATGCTGCAAATTTTATTTCTGCCTCTAGAGGGGAGTATTGTCTGTGTGCACGTTTTTTAAGCATTGATTTTTAGTGAGAGTGTTGTGATAAAAGTGATAGCAATTAGGCCACATATTTCATTAGACTATGTAGAAAACAGTGTTGTGAATGAAGGCAAAAGTTCAATTTTGTTCCCATAGTTGTTTTAAAAGTTCTAGTTTATCTTGTCTGAGAAATAAACATTGTAAAAAGTGTGAAGCTCATTTGTTCCATTAAAGTCATGTGGAAAATAACAGTAGTCATCAAGCAACTTTCATAGGTTAAGAGAATTAGAATATCTCAATGAGCTGCACTGGCTTTTTTTTTTTTTTATTTTATTTTATTTTTTATTTTTCCATTGGGAACTGTCTATAAAGACAGGAGTTTGCTAAGCTTTGCAGTACAACTGTAGAAAGTGATGTGAGTCTGCCTTTTGAGCCAGAAATTGTATGGAGCTCATGATGACTAAATGGATGCTCATGACGACTAAATTTTTGGACCATAACTGAACTTCTAGACTGCAGTTCTGAATCTTTTGGTTTGTTTGGTTTGGTTTTCATGGCTTTCTGTCTGCTTGTAGATTTTGAATAATGTTTTTGTGTCATTGTAAGAACTAGGTTCCTTAGAGCCAGATCCTCATGTGAACTTTGAAAGGACCCCGAGATTCTTCCACTAACCCTGAGGCTGCCAGGATTCCCCTATAACTGGAGATTTTAAATATCATATGGTTATAGCTGTGAAGAGTGTATCACACATGGATTTTTCACTTGTTATTAGAATGACTAGAAGTTCCCAGAGTTTTGCTGGTAAATCTGTCTTGGTACACTGTTAATGCAGAGTTTATCAGTGTGAGACTGCAGACATCAGCTGAGTCAATGCAGAGCTGAGAACCTCCAAAGTCTTTATTCCAGTCCTGAAACTGTGTTAGTTATCTTTTATCACTCCTGGAAGAAATTTAAAATTCAGCAAATGTCCACTTGATGGCAGCATAGCCCCACTTCTTGATATCTTGCRGAGCGTCACAGACATTACTTAAAATGCTGTTTCTTATATTGGCACTGAGTATTTCAATTGCATGTGCGAATAAACTCGTGTTCCAGATGCATGATGTCTCTATGCCATGTATGAAGTACTTCATGACCAAATTAACCTTTTTATAGTACATTTTTATACTGGTTATAAAAAGAATTGAYGGGAAAATATGCTGCTGTTTTCAAAACTTTTATTGGGAAAGCCAGATTTGTGAATTTTTGGGTTTTTTTTTTTGTTTGTTTTTTAATGGGAAAATTATTCTRTGAAAATGTGCTCATTCTTAAAAGGCTTACTTCCATCAAATGGGGATTTTTCTGAAGATAGATTTACTTATATGGCACTAAATGAGGAACAGCCAGCCAACCTGCATTTTTAAAAATCTATTTAGCTTTCAGTCAGCTAGTCATCTAGATTGGAAAATTTCTGTTTAATTTTCATATCTTGTTCTTATTCAAAGAAAAAAAAACTTAATTTATGCATCCACTTAAAAAACTAAAGGCAATATTTTGGGCATAGTATAAATATTATAAAACTAATTGGGAGGTGTTGAACCACACAAATACATGTTTCCTTTCATCATCTTAGAGACTTACTGCCTTTTCTTTCATATTCAATCTTCAACCAGCTTATTCCAGGAAAAAATAAGTATTTTTTTCACTTTGGACTGAATCTTGCAGAATGCTGAAAGACTGCTGTGGTGCAAAGCACTCTCAGTTGCCTTTCATCAATTCCAGTTTTGACAGAAGAAGGGAAAACATGGATATATGAAGTGAAGGGAGCTTCCCTGAGGATAGCGTATGTACAGAGTTCTTGTTTTAACACTAGAGCTATCAGTTCCAAATTTCTGCTTTTATTACATATTATCACCAGATCTCAAAAGTTGACCTTCAAGGAATTATAGTAGAATTATAGGCAGAGAACCTGAAAAAGAACCAGAGGAGACTGTGGTGCAATAAATTCAAAATAGGCGATTATTACCTGTAACATCCAAAAAGATTTCCGGATATAGTCCCTATGTAGAGTGCATTACAATAGCCTGTTCTGTTGGTAATAAAAATGGGCAGAGCCCTGCAGAGATCTCCATCTTWAAGAGGCAAACTCTCACAGCAAGGATGAATTTGATTAAAAGACAAAACCCATTTTGGATAAGATGCCTGTCTGGACTTTGAGGGGCTACAAAAAGATCCAGTTAGTGTCAGGTCTGTGTCGAGCACAAGAGCAGACACMTCCTTCCACTGCAGTTAGCTGGTGCAGTTTCCTAGCGTTCTGCCCACGCTATAACGAGACCTCATCTGCTTGACCTGATATCCTTACTGAGCATGGAGAAGTAAGGCTAACAGACCAGAAACTGGGGGAAGCAGTGGCCTGGMAAGTGTCCCCCAAGTTCCCAGGAAAACACAGCTGTATCAGAGACTATTTCTTTGCCCAAATCTATAGATAAATCCCAGATTCTTGTAGACAGGATCTTTGGAAGTACCTGTAGATATTCAAAAAATGTTTATGGCTATGCTGTCTTTTTTATTACCAAGGCAGTTCAACATTGCAGTGAACGCCCTAGTCATTTCATTTAAAGTGAAATTACAAACATAATTTGCCCAACTGAAAATATCATCCCCTGAAGTGCATTTCTGTTTGTGCTGAAACATCAGACTGCCAAAGAATACCCAAAGTGTGCTGTGGTGGTGTATACTAGACCGTATGGATGAGATCCACCTCATCAGACTTTGTTCGTCTATAATGCTGAAAGCTGCACTGGATCCTATCAGCTCAGCATCTCCTCCAGTGCAGTGGAGAGACTCTTTTAAGGAGTTAGTTGCCTAAATTACTTTAGATGTCTACTTTAGTATGAAAGATGCTTATTTTTTTCTGTTCAGACTTCCAGAGCTGCTGTTTCTTCACATGGTCAGAAAAAGGAACCTGCGTAGTGGCATTTAGTCACGAGTCCCACCCTATTTAGCTATCTCTATTTGTGTTTTCCACCCCATGCTCACATATGAGAACCAATRAGAATAAAAAGGGATGCATTTCCCTCAGAAGATGCAAGAGGGTATCTRTCTAGGCATACCAGAGATCATGGTGCATGCCAGGAAACTTTGGCTGAATCAAGACAGCAGGATTAGGAAGATGTGTTTAAGGGCTTACATGGGAGTAGGCTTTGCTGGAAATGGGAGTAGGAGGATTTAGGGGCATAGGRTACATGGTACTCATAGTCACATAGGAATAAGTGGGGGAGGTACTTCATGCAATACATAGGGTGGTACTTCAGGTTGGATATATCAGGATCTGAGGATCAGGCTGAATATGTCAGGATCTTTACTTTCAGACAGGAAGTAAAAATGTATGTGTGAGAAATAAAGAGCTTAGGGGTCGTGCAGAGGAGCGCCAAGCTGTTTCAGAAAAGAAGAAAGGAGAGACCTTGCCTAGGACGTTTTGGAAAGGTTGATATACATAATGGTACACACCAACCACCTCTTTTCCCGTTCCAGTATGTCACTTTGTCCTTTACTCTTGTTCACTACCCTGAGCTTTACTTCAGGAAGAACCAGACACAGCTGAGACAATAAACATTGGAAAAAGCAGAGGTCAACTGAGGTGGAGGTATATTTTCCAAATCACTAAATCCAGTTTGCAGTTATAAGTATGACACAGCCTTGCCTAGCATGGTGAAGATGAGAAATTGCTAGATGACCTGTATTTTACCTCACTGACCCACTGCAGGTGCAGCCCTATATTTTCCATAATGCAGTGCTCTGCTTTTCTCTTTGTCAGCCTCCAAACCTGATAAAACCTTCTATAGATTGCCTCTCTTGAAAGAAAAATCCTCAGCATCAAAGACTATTCATGTACTGGACTTAATTCACACCAAATTCCTTTCAAATTTCAGTGTGCAGTAGCAGAAATTTCCTGTTTAGAGAATAGAGGTGTTGTAAAATGGGRGCAGATGAACATATTATAGTGAAGTGAAAAATTAACGCAGGTCTAAAATCTYATTATACATGAATGATTCCTGGGTCATGTCATGTCACTGTTACCCTGTAGGAAATTCTCAATAATTTACACTTCTTGGACTGCTTCTTTAAATCACTGAATGAAACCATTCAGTGGGCTGATTCCTACTTCTTTTCTTTTTTGGAAAGAAAAAATAAGTTGTTTACATTGTCTCTCCTTTTTCTACTTTGCTTCTTCAGCCCTCCTTCAGGAAAKTCTCCTGATATGACAGCATAGGTGAAAAAATACAAATGGATTGTCATTTACATGTGGATTATCATTTAATAGATTGCCATGGATTGTCATTTAGTCCATTCCTTTGGATGCATATTTCTTTTTCAATTTTCAGTAATTTGTCTATTCTGAGAGATTTTAAGATAGTGTCTTTGAAGATCTCATTTACGTTCTAAATCAATTTACTTGATGCTCAGCCTGACTTACTATTCTTCTACTCTTAAATTAAAATGCCTTGAATCCACATACAAAAATTTATATCCTATAATCAGGTTTGCATCATTCCAAGAACTCCAACAACTCTGAACTGTTATTTCTATCTGATTGCTGTAAATTGTGAAACAAATCTATCTCACAAGCCTCTAGCTAAACTCCTGAGGTCATGTCCATTACATGCCCTATATCTAATGTAAAAGCCTAGCAAAAATTTCTGTAGGGGTAGCCCTTTTTCTTGCCACCCTTGCCACTCCCATCACAGGAAATTTGGGGACCGGRAGGGGAGATTTCACCTTGAGTTATTTTAACAGCTTGGTCAGACTTTATGTGTTTTTCTGATTATTTTACAGTCATCTCTTCAGGGACTAATGCACTCAAATCACCTGTCCTATTCATATAGAAATGCTGGTTTTGGATCAGAGATTCATCTAAAATATAAGAAAAAATGAAAAGGAAAAAGTCCTCAATATAATTAATGACTACTMTGTTTCTACCATTAGCTCTGCATCTTAAAAATATCAGTTAGGCAAACCAATTTCAGCATTACTTAAGCTCAAATACTGTCTCTAGTTTTGCTTTGTAAAGTGGTAAGCTCTGCTTTACACTTTCTGCCTGGTTTTGCTTTTCTGTCACTTCCAAAGGTGGCCTGTCACTGACGGATAAATAGGCACAGCTCAATCTATGTTGGTCTGCAGGGGCATGTGCCCTGGGGGCAGTTGGACCCTGATCTTGACTGGGACACAAGGTTCCCCCCGGCTGTGGAGCTGCCTCTTCTTGGGTAGAAAATTGAGCGGAGAGAAGGAGCCAAATGCACAGCTGGGTCTTGCTCCCAGGATGGGCCTGAGACACAGCTGGAAAGAGCACGTGATCTCAAGAGTATGAGAATACCTGTCCATCCTCATTTCAGTCATTTGGACGAGTAATTCCTGTCCCCTGCCCTTGAGAAGCACTGGGTCTTTCCTTCTGGGTCTATCAGCAACCCTTTCAAATACATGCAAACCCTAGATCTCTGTAGATATGTATACAAATGTAGAAGCATTTGTATACAAAAATAATTCCCAGCAGTTCCTTCTCCCAGGACATGCTATAAATAGCAAAGAGGTGCTTACACTGTAGCCACATTTGGTGGTATTATGAATAACAAATAGATGGTAAATTGAGGCAGCAAACTGCTTAATGACTGTTTGGGGCAGGAAGAGCTGTAGGATCAGAGAGCTCCTTCCTTGGACCTGCAAACACCCACAGCCTGCTGTTTACCTGTCACTTCCAAAGCTATATTGATTAGAAGCATGTAGCATTTTGGAGAAAAGGCAAAAAGGAAAGCAGATAATGATATCCTGCTGGGCTGACTAAACAAGTCTTTTCTGTGCACCGATGGGGTGCATACAAAAATGCACATGCCAGTGTTTCTCTGTGGCCAAGCAGAGGAAAAGAGCACATGCTGCTCTGTGCAGGAGCGTATCATCAGATCCTTGATCTGTGCCTGTTTCTCACAGAAATGTTCAGGAACACTTAAATCACTCAAAGTACAGGGAATCTTTGTGAGAAGTGACATAGGAGGTAGGCTTAGAAATGTGAAGGGAATAAGAAAAGACAGGAGTTAAATGGGAGCTGGTGAAAGGAGCTGTATGTAGATTATTCATCTGAAACCATGGAAAATAACCAGAGATTTCAGCTCTGGATGCCAAAGCATCCAGCCTCCTCTACCCACCCTCCCACCTCAGTATGTCCCAGTCATAATGTAAGATGGCTCAAATGGGCTGGTACTGCCCATCTGGTCCCCCCACTTCCACAGATGACTTTCTAAATTGAGCTCATTTTTCTCTATAGGGAATATTACATGCAGTTACAAATTTTGCCTGTTGGTACAAACATAAAGGTCTAACAAGAGGAAAGGAAGGAAATGGATGGCCATGCAGTTGAGCACTCCACATCTGAGGTGGGAACATATGCCATATTGACTGGTAGAAAGTGAGAGAGAAAAAAAAATCCTTTTTTTTTTTTTTTCCTGACTGGATCAGGACGTCTGCAGCAAGCAAATAGCCTAGTAGGCAGCATGAAAACTGAAAGGCAGGTGCAGTGCCCTGGGTCCAAAAAAGTCCTTAGTATCCATCAGTTAGGGTGTCTGTGAGAGCTTTCTATGCCCCCTTCCTGCTCAGATGCTTGAAAGCAAGGGACAACTCTACAGCRCAGCTGGATAGCACTGGACTTGGCCATCACCAGCTTGACTTTGTCAGCAGTTGGGAGCTGCTTTTCTCAAGAGCTGAAGAGAAGCCCACAGTTTAGTCTCACACAATAATGCAAGAACAGTCAAATTTCTTGTCTTTAAGAAGACAAGACAACAGAGTTGAACATGCCCACAGATGGCCACTTCATGCCTCAGGCTAATTAGGAGATTGTGTTCAAGACTGAGGGGACTATGTAACTGATATCATGAAGTATGGGTCTGGCTGAGATATTATTTCCCATTCTACTAGTATCAGCAACTGCAGCACCTTCTCAGCATTTCCATTTCTAGCAAGATTAAAAAAAAAACCAAAAACCCTCAAGAATTAAGTAACAGTAGAAATTACTGCAGAGGAAAACCTTGAAGGCCTTTGTCATGGTTCATCAAGTTGGGTTCATCATTTATAAAAGGGAAGCAGCAGAGAGAGAAATCATGTAAAAGCTTTTCAGTTGAACTGTCTATTAGATGGGTGTGGATAGATAGACCTAAATTTGATGCGCTGTGCATTCTTGTTATGCGTATACAAGAAATACTGTAAAATGAAAAGTATTTCCTCTACTATAACTTCTGACCAGGAGCTAGAAATGTGATTCTTTCTGTAATCCACAAAGTCCTCATTGAACATCAGTTAATTTAGTGTCCTATTGGTTGCTTCTTTGCCATTCTTAGTTCCTTCCGTGTCTAGAGGCAGGACATCTCCCCTGTTCCCATCTAGAAGTGTGCCAGAGTAGTCTATATGCAGGGAAGTCATTCATATATTGGAGCTTTTGAGATCAATCCTGCCCTGCTCAGATCAAATCAGTATACTTGGCCTCCAGCATAGCTAACTTAGACAATTAAAGAGGCAACATAAGCTATGGTAAAGATTTGGTTAACTTGAGAATTTTGCTGTCAAGTATACCATGTATCTGAATTATGTATTCACAGATCACAGCAACATCAGTAATTAGAGTTATTAGCCTTCCATTAGTCTTGCAGCCTCTTCTCTGTGGCATTTGCAAAGCACATTTCAGTGTCCTACAAAGATAACACATCTCAGGGAAGTAGGAAAAGAGCAGTATTCTTGGCAGAGTGGTTACAGAGCAGAAATGGGCCAAGACAGAAATTTGTGTAGACCACTCCATCTCTGAGCCTTAATTTCTATCCTGTATTCACTTTATACATTGAATCCTAAGGAAATGAACATGCTGTCAGCATTAGAAGCAAGAAACAGAGTGGTGAACTGCCTCCTTCCCACTATTTAGAAGTGCAGAATAAGGCTTCAAACCCTTGTTTAGCCATATATCCAACAACATGGAACAACAGTGATGGAACTTCACCAGCAAAGCAGGGTTTGAATTACTGGGCACAATTAATTTTCTTTGTCTGACCAGACAAGTCACCCAGTCAGGTGTGATTTTCAGGTGTTAGGATAACTCTTAATATCAATATCAATATATAGTATTGATATAGATATCAATAAATAGTATTATTGAAGGTGTATCCACATCCTAAAACTTCTTTAATGGGTTAGGTTACTCACTGTCACCACCATGTACAAGTGTGGTTAGGAACACTTCCTAAGAAGTGCTTCAGGACTGGGAAAGATCCTTATAGATGTTTGTATCTTGGAATCACTGAATCACAGAATGGTTAAGGTTGGAAGGGACCTTTAGAGATCATCCAGTCCACCTCATTGCACATGCAGGGTCACCTAGAGCACGTGGCACAGGACTGCATCCAAATGGGTTTTGAAGATCTCCAGAGAAGGAGACTCCACAACCTCTCTGGGCAGCCTGTACCAGTGTTCTGTCACCCTCACTGTTAAGAATTTTTTTCTTAAGTTCCTGTGAAACTTTTGATGCTTCAGTTTGTGGCTGTTTCCTCTAGTCCTGTTGGCGGCCACCACTGAAAAGRGGCCAGCCCCATTCTGCTCACTCTGTCCCTTTAGGTATTTATATACACTGGTCAGGTTGCGAGRTTCCCATCTCAGGGAGGTAGGAAAAGAGTAGTATTGCTTAGGCTACCTGAGCCTGAAACATGTCTTATTTTAAAACCTTGGAAAGCAGTAACAATTTAGTTAGAAAAATGTTCCCAAGGCTTAACTGTGGGAGAATGAAGTGGACAGTTTTGCCCTGAGTCAAGGCAAATGAGTAATTTTACAAGCCTAACTGTGCTCATGGTTTAAAAAGCATGACTCTGTTTATTACCTGCATGGGCATGAGTGAGACTGCACTGGAGATGCTAGCAGGACATGACTTATTATGCAAGTAGCATTTGCATAACAGCAGGTATCCCATGGAAGCTCCTCCTGGGGTTTATTCCTGGGAATAGTCTGACCTGACCTTAAAGTTGTTCTTTGTGCAGAGCCAGCCCACCCTTTCAAATGGGATAAAACTTGGATGCAGTTGAACCCACTTAACTGTTGGGTTTTTTTGACTTATTCAGAAGATGGTGCAGTGTGTTTGAGACAAGTTTCCAGCAAACATTTTGCCTTTTTTAAAGAAAATGGTGATGTTTGGGAAGAGGGCTGTGACTCTTTTAAATATGTTCTGACTTGACCCACACAGTTGTAGTTAGCTATCAGCACAGGTAGGCCCAAAGTGTAGTTTTAAAATGCTCCCTTTGATCATGGGCAATTTACAGCAATACAGAAGACTTGACTGCTTTGGAGTTATGGTGAACAGGCRGGAGAGCTTTATATCTCTCTGGCCCAGGTACCTCAGAGCCAGTAAAACCTGCTATGAGTCCCTTGCATGTGTAACGGTTATTCAACACTTATCTTGAGTTGAGGTCTTCTAAAAGCCCCTAGTGGCTCTGCCTTTCTGCTCCCTTCTCCTTCTAAAGCTCTCTATTTCTTATTCATTTGCATAATAAGCATAGTAGCTGATAAGATAAAGCAGGTTGCTTCTACTATCTGTTAGTTCTCTAGACAGGTGACCACCCTCGCCTCCTATCTGGCAGCTGCAGATAATACCCTGGAAAGTGTTTTTTTTTTTTTTATGTATTTCCAAGGTAGCAAAAAAGATGTTAGCTCTGCTGAATCACCCAGCTCTTTACCTAAGTGTACCAATAGGTGCTACGTCATTGAGAGAAGCACTTCAGAGCACCCCTGTGGTCAGTCTGGCCCTCTCCTCCCTCCCTGTGACAACCGTGCTACTTCTTTTGTCCCCTCAAGAGCAAACACAGAAACAGCACGGAGCTCCTYGCTGGGCTGGGCTGTATGTGGCTTTTGCAGATTGGGGTGCCTGGAACTCCTGCAACTCCTGCCAAGGATTTCCTGCCTGTATTTAAAACACATTCCACATGGGTCTCCAAGTCCCAAATATCACACCCTTCACTTTAAAACCTCTTCCTTCCCCTCGCCATGGACTGGCAAATATGAACAACTTTTTGAAAGAATTAGTATGCTTAACTCTCCAGCAAAAATATTTGATGGTGAGTTTTCTGGACTTAAGAAATCTTGCTGTTTAAATTGTTGTATATTTATTAGATGGATAGGTATGTCTAGAGTAAATTTGGTTTGCACAGAACATCAATATTCACTTTATGTTTTTAAAATAATGTTTAAACACGATATTACTTCGATGACATTTTCACATACAATTATGAATGATACATCAAGCAATTTGTATGTCTAAATTTTTTTTCTCAGCAAATTAAGAGGTGCTATAGATTACTAGTGGATRCTTAGCTGTTGGATTGCAGTCTGAGTATTTGGAGTATTTGAAATTTCACTATGAAAGTGAAATTTCATAGTTAATAAATTAACTGTCAGTAACCTGTCAGTAGACAGCGTTTCTTATTTGTTTTGGATTAATACAGACCCCATTGAATTCAGGGAGAATTTTCCTCTAGACTTCATTAAAATCAGAGATTCATCCTCCTGTTGTAAAGGACCTTTAACAGCTACTTAGAATCTTGTCAAAAAAATGTGTTTGAGTGAAAATGATCCCATAATTCTTTTATTAAGACAGAATGATAATGGGGGAGGGGAAGTTTTAAATGCTGATTTTAAAAGAACTGCTGTATGAACCGTTCTAGTGCTATGGAAGTAAAATTCTGGCTTGAAGAGTATCTCTAGCTCAGATAACTGAGCTAGAACCTTCTTTGCCTTCCATCAGTAAGTACAAAGAASGGGTAATTTTGTTTTAATCAGATGTGTAAACTAGGATATGCAAAGGTTACCCAAGTCTTAATGCAACACTAATACCAAAGGTATGCTGATGAGTCCCTGTGTTGTCTGGCTGTTGTCCGTGTGCCTGTACGCGGAGCTGGCAAGTTTTCCCTTGGAAGCTGTGAGCTCCCAATCAGATAGAGGCGCAAGTGACAATGCTYCTTAGGACTCCTGGAGCTAGAATATGAATATATACTTTTTACTGTGCGCTAACAGCAATTCTATTTCTAATGACCCCTGATTTTACCTCACAAACTATTAGAGATGGCTGCTGTGTGGCTTTTCTTTTTCTGTATGCTGTAGAAAATCCAATCGTTTTGAACCAAGAATCTATTTTGTGACTCTGTTTTTCAAACCTTGCACATTAATGAAAAGCAACTACTGGAGAGCACAGAGAGCCTCACAGAAAGTGGCAGTGATTACATTTGTGCAATATTTCAAAATCCATAGTCAAGTTTTCTTTGCTATGCATTTTACAAGACACTCTACAAGTTTTGTTTCATGCATACTTAATAAGACATAACTAGGAGAATAGAATACACTAAATTTTTTGAAATTACTTAAGAGACTCATCTGCATACTGTTAGGAATAATATAATTATCCAGGACCCATAATGGTCCTGGGATGGGAAAAGGAGATTATTGATAACAAGCAAAAGCCACTTCTTCATCCAAAGAACTCATATAAAAAAGCAAAGAGTGTAGACTAGTTAGTGACATTGGAACAGACCCAAAATATTGCACCAAGATATGTCCTGGTAATACCTAAATGATATGCCACCTTTCGTACCATAAGGAATTCAGAAAGGACATGGAAGCAGCCCTAACTGAAACAAGTTCTTTGCAGCTTTTAAGACATGTTGAGGCAATAAGATGCCATATAGCCTTATGTATCATCCTTTCATTTAAAATAGGTAAAATGAATTTCTGGAGGTAATTGACTAAACTTCACTAGGTCATGTTTGTCTACTGCATCCTTACTTATCTCTTCCRCACATCTACAGGACAATCAAGAGCCTTTATCATTCATTATGCCCAAGAGGGTTTTTTTTTTTCCAGAGATGCAGGTAGAAGGATACAGTTCATAGGACAATGGGATGAAATGGAAAATCTTGTTTGTAATTCTGCTTGAATTTTCATTCATACAACTAACTCTGTTAGTAAGATAGATATAGGCATCCCTTCCTTTGAAGTTTGCGGATGACAAGTACTATGTTAAGTGACAACATCTTTTTGCAGATGACATGAAACAACATCCTCAAACTATTAGTAGACAGATAGGAGATGAGCTGTAGTAAAAATAGTCAGCTTTGTTATGGACATTTGAAGGAAGATGTAGTCTTTTGAACTTATAAAGAAAATTAAATTTTCAGTGCTTAATATAGAAAAATATAACAATATTTTGGAAAAATGGTCATGTTGCTTAGAAATATCCGTTAGAATGATTTTTATTAAAGGGATGAAAGTACTAGATGGGATGATACTAGCAATGGTGTGGTAAATTCATCCATGTAGCACTCCCAGCAGCTGTGGCTCTGGTGCCCAAGGGCAGTCTCCACAGCAGACAGTTCCATATTTTAGTGATTTTGATACTTCTTTTACAAAAATGAAGTTCAAGATCAGTTTTGCCTGAGGGCRGATAACTCTGTCCTCACTCGTTTCTTTTCCAAATAGTAGACCTCCTGCCTATTCTAACAAAAAGATACATTATCTCTAYATTGAACCTGCTTTTTTCCCCCGCTTTGCTCTATATGCCTTATTATTTTTATATCTTGTATTACTGTTTGCAGTTTCTCTTTCTTTACTTGCTGTTTCTCATCCTCATATATGCTATTTATCTGACAATGCTGCACTGCTGTGTGCGTATTTTGTCATTTCTATTTGTTGATAAAGATCCAGAATTTCTGTGTGTTGGCAAAGCTATTTCTCCCAATTTATCGCCCATGTGGCCTGAGTGCCTTGGTAAGGCATCGTTGTGTCCCATTGAATTGGGCTGGATGAATGTTATGCCATCTGTACATGGACAGATTGTTGTGCTTTATGATCCCTCTGGATAGAAGTTCTTGTAACAGGAGTGCTCACTTTGGTGTGGCAATAGGAGGCAGCAGATATATTGTTGGGAAGTCTGGGTACATGATGCTTTTGTGACAGGAAAGGATACTGTGGATTACTGGGGAGAGGATATTGGGAAATTACCTGCAGGATTTTGACCACCAGGGAAGCAGTTTCATAAAGAACCAGGGCTCCTCTCCAACAGGTCTCTGCATTATCCCAGCATAGGCCAGTATTTGATGCTTTGTGTGTTTCTGACCTGTTGGCTCTGTGACAAAATGTTTGTGTAAAAGAGGAAGGCGTAGGTGTGTTCATAATGTAAAACAGGAGGTTTGCATCCTCACCTCCTGAGCAAACCATTTATATTAGCCAAATATCAAAATAACCTAATCAGAACTGAACTCTCATTGTACCGTATGCACCTGGAAAAGATAAGCTTTTGCTCTGAAGAATGTATATATTGCATTGGTCAGAAATTCATTTCAGACTTTCCTTCATGTTCAGCTGGATTGATAATTGCACAGAACATGCCTGGGATATATTTCTTTCTGTAAGAGTTTCTCCTAACCCTGTGTCCACTAGAGATATGTCTCCTATTCCCTGTATCCACTATTCTGTCTATCCCTTTGGGTGTCTAAGACAGGAAAAATCAGCCCTTTTTTKGGGGCTAAAACAGTGCTTCTCTTGTGAGTCATATTCCTAGTTCAGTTGCAGTTAAGGTAAGAATAYGAGTAAGAGTAAGATATGGGGCAGAAGCCTCCAGCAAAGCTTTTTCACATACAGATGATATTAGTGAAACAACTTACATAAATAAGATCTATAGCCATCTACATGGCTAAACGTAAGACCAACAGCATACACAGTGGTTTGTTGTCTTATCTCACATTCAGTTAAGCAGAGGCTGTTGTGATTTCAGCAGGAGTGAGGAGCCCTCAGGAAAAGTTTGCCTGTGTCAGCACTTGTATGTTAGAGAGCTCGCCTGAAATAGAAGGTGCAGAATACAGTGATGGGTTTTCTTTTTACTCCTCTACAGATTGACCATCTCTGCTGAATGTCCTATGCAGCTGGAAGATTTCCCCATGGATGCACATGCTTGTCCATTAAAATTTGGAAGCTGTAAGTTTCTCTCTTAAATAAGAACRACATTGATATCTGGATTAACACGTTCAGTTGTGTTTTGCATGACTCTTTCACCTCTCCTCCACCTCTCCTTTTTTAAGACTTCTCATGTATGCCCACAGGCTGCAGTCCCGGTTACTAGTTTTCCATGATTGCGTTCCACATCTACCACATCTGCTTTTCATCTCATGTTTTCATGATTCTTGATAAACCATCTTGATTTAGATGGTKGATATATCTTACATACGCATATCAAATGTAATGATCAGTGTTAGATGGAATAGTTGATAATCTGTACGTTTTAGGTTTGTAGAAAAAATGGAGCTTTCTTTAGGAAATAAGAGATTGTTTGTCGTATCATACATGAATCAGATTGCAGTGTGATATTTACATCACATACATTAAAAGCGATCTTGAATATTAGAACAGGAAATATCTTTCCATTTGGCTTTAATAAATCCAGTCCTGTTATCTTGTTACATGATTTTGTGTACACATGTATTTCTATATATGTGCATGTTATTCTCAACTGTATGCTGAATGATGATTTTTCCTCAATTCCAAGCCTCTAATCCACCATACTGCTGCCTTGCCAGAAGCTTACTTTAAAAATAACCTTAGAGGATTAGGTGGTTATATTTAAATACAAAGCTCTTAATTAAAGTACAGATGAGGCTACTACAGTAGACATTTTTCATTTCAGTAATCAAAACAGAGGTTCCAGGTTCAATCAGAATTGATAAAGACTTGAAAATTACTAGCCAAGACATTTTGCTATTCCCTGAAGAAACCTAACTGCAGCATTTTCTGAKTTTTTTGTTTGGTTGGTTTTTGTGTTTTTTTTTTCCTATTGTATCAATTTAGATGCACTAATCCTACCAAGATTAAGCTTTGCCTTTATCTTCTGTATCTGCACTAGTTTAATGCTGCAATGCATTGTCTTCTAGTGATCACAATAGGAAGTAAAAACACTGTTTACAGTAATAATTATCAAGTTATCAAACTTAAAATGAACAGATTTCCCTTCCCTCCTACAATCTAGATAGACCCTGTATCACATGAATAGCCACCCATATTTTAGAAGGTCACTGTATATTAAATGAGTTCATTTGCTTCAGCACCATRAATTTGCTGCACAGCCAATATGAATCTGAAGGCCTTGCATTATTGCCTTACATCTAATTCAATAAATTGCAATCAAACACACATTTCATTCCTAACTTAAAAAATGAGTAGATATTTCACAGAAAATTGTGAGTGTATGCACATAGGGCCAAATAAAATCTACTGAAAAAAAAAAAAAAGACAGAAAGAAAAATAAGCCATTCTTCTTGGTATTGGTATTTACTATGGTATTTGATATTTACTATGTTAATAGATAAAGTTGAAGTCATGTCATATTAATCTTTAGCTTAAAGTGTAGTTTAGAGATGCTGGATAATTTTATGAGATCTTGCAAGATATGCTATTTAAAACTAAAGGATATAGATTTAAACAAAGACCCTGATCCAGCAATGTTTGAAGCTCAAACTTAAAGTTAAATGAATGCTTCAATGAATCGCCAAACTTTGGTTCACACTCTAAAACACTAAGACAAAAACAAACAAACAACAACAAAAAAAACCCCAAAACATAAGTGCTGGGATAAGATAGCAGGTTAGGACAGCAAGGATAGGATAGCAAGGTTACCGTTATGAGGTAAACTAACAAACGTTTGGAATGTAGTACTGTCAGTAACATTGAAAAATAATAACAAAAGCCTGTCTAAATGCAAATATATGTTTTGCTTGTGCCGGATGTGTAGGGTAGAGAACATACATCACATAGGTACTTTTAATCCATTCATGTTTGATTTTAAACGAAGAGTCACATTTCAGCTACGTGAGGGCTGAACGCTGTCTTTGTTGTTGCTACCTGTACACAGTGCACAGACCTACAGAATATATTTCACAAGCTACTGCAAATTATCTTTAAGTTCTTCCAGAGTGTATAGACATAGAACTACTTGGCTTATGCTACCGCTTGCTTTTTGGTGTGCGGTAAGTACATATATATGGACAAGCTGAAGACAATCTTTCAGCCTTGTACATGTCTTTATTGTTCACCTTACAGCTCGTTAGTACTTTCTTGTGATTTAGCATGCAGATGTTTGCACAAACATCACCCAACAAGTTTATTGAATCATCCCAGTTGCGTTTTAGGAGAATGCAATGTTTATTCCCTATTTACTGTTGTAAATATGGGTTTGCATTAACTCATTATCATTCTTTCAGCAAGGCAAAGCTTACAAGGGTGTCTTGGTGAGTGTGCCCTTTCTGCTTTTGCTTTACTTCCTGTCTTTCCCYGAAGGACTTATTTTTAATGGGCTTCTTTCCAAGAAGGATTTTGAAAAGCCTCAAGGAATAGCATCAGAGTAAATGTTAAACACATTATCAACAGAGCAGGGAGAACAGAGAGGAGACAAATGTTAGCTGGTCAGCGGGTGGAGAGAGCAGGACAGCAAAATAAAACAGCCGCTGCGSGGTCAGATAAGCAAGAATATGGAATCCAAGCAGCAATGGGTGCAATCATTGCAGACAGTAACTGGTTATTATTTTTTCTCACTGCATGAATGCTCATCTCACTACCTGTAATTCAGCAAGCCAAACAAAACAAACAAACAAACAAACAAAAATATTTGACATTTCCTTCAATGTTAAAGAGAAGTGATGTTGATCTTGCTCACAGAAATAAGGGCAAATGTTGTTTTCTTATGTTCCATTTACTTTTGACTGGCTTCTTGATATGTTACAATTCTGGGAGATTTTATGAGCTTAGGCAACGCTGTATAAATCAGCAGAATATTTTGTAGAAGTAATTCAAAGCAAATTGAAACGTAGGGAAAGAGATGTAACATAACACAGAAAAATTACCAGCCTAGATATCAGCCTCAATACTTGCAAAGCAATTCAAGTGCTGCAGAGGTAATACCTCTAAATGTCCTATGACTGGCCATGATGAGCAGTGATGGCTGCAGTCCAAAATTTCAAGCTTCTGATGAACCAAACAGATGAGATTTTGGTTCTCTCCCTGTCCAGCACAATGCCCCAGTGCTCTGAGGTGACAAGGCAGACCCTGCAGTGTGGTCAGGTTGGACCACTTCAGCTGGGTATGTGTACTGACTCTTCAGGCTTTCATCCTGCTTGGTGATAAGGCTACCTGGAGAAATCTTGATAGAATGACAGGAAGATTGAGGATGGCCCATGGAGCCAACCTGTTGGGGCTGAGCCCCTGTCACTGTTGGCAGGCTCAACTCTGTGTGTCATGTATACTCAGTAAATATGGCCCTGACAATCTGCTCGTTACATCACTGCAAGGTGGCAAGGATGCTAGCTTCTTCCAGGGTTGAGTTAAAAATAAACTTTCTGTTGCAATTCTCATGGTGATCCACACTCTAAATACATTTGCGGATCAAACAGGATCTGAAAAAATTTCTTGAAGCCACCTAGAGTTTCACAAGCTGTGTCTTAGCCTAAAGAAATTCCTCCTTGCCCCCAAGTTATTTTTGGTCTGGGAAGGAGGAATTAGATACGGCAGCGAGGACCTTAAAGCTAGGAAGCTTTAGTGTCTCACCTCGTTGACTGCTAGGCCTTAAGAGTACATTAAAAGTATCGTTTAGTACAGCCTCCAAACACCCATGTGTCAGTAGGTAGGTAAGCATCATTATCTCCAGGGCAGCTGAGGCAGAGAAGTTAATTGACTTTCCGTAAGGTCACACAGCAAATCAATGTCAGGAAAAGGATTAAACTCAACTTCTTTGATTGGAGGGACAGATGTCTAATCCACTAGACCGTGAAGGCCTATGCCCAGGCAACTGACTTAACTCCTAAATCTCATTTTGCTCATGTGTTAATTATATCAGTTTTACCTAAGTCAGAGGGTCGCCCTGAAGATGAATGAGTTAATTGCTATTAGTGATTGCAACTAGTACTTTGAAAGCATCAAATATTGTAAGATTCATCAACTGTGTATTTGGAAGGCACAGCTTCCAAGTATGCATATTTTTTTCAGATCTTGTATTGTGGAATAGATGAATGCATAAATCTTCTGCCCAATAGTTGCTTGACCATCCAAAATTCTCCTGTTTTGCCAGAAAGTGGAGATTCTACTGAATATTCTGGAAATAAGGAGCTCCCCTAGCTCACAAGCAATGTTTTGGGAAAGCAGGCATGGCTTCTATTCCTGATGAATTTCATTTGGCCAAGGAGGTGGAGAAGACAGACCATTGTACATCAAGTAGCGAATTTGTAGACCAAGAAAACAGAGCTAAATAAAATTTGTAGCATCTGAAGAGGTTATTTAATCTGGTTTATGTAAACTCCTTTCTTACCAGAGCACAGTGAGACATGGTGTCTTCTGTTGTCTTGATTAAGGGAAGTGCACAGGCTATTTCTGTAGCAGAAGGCAGGCTCAGATTATTTTCTGCTAAGGAGGTCTGTGATGTCAGAGTGATGAGGAGATGGTAATTTCACCAGTATCCCAGGATTTATTCCATCAGTGTAGTAATCAAATTACCACAGTTTTTAGAGACTATCCATGTACCTATAGCTAAGAAACTCTCTCTTTTTTTTTTTTTTTAAAGAAAATTCTTCTGATGGTGAAGTTTCCCTATAATGATCAGAAGTAGCTGTGATGGCACTGACAGAAAGGCATCTATAGAGGGTTTCCTGATATTGTGTACCTCCTACTAGTACAAGCGATTACTTGAATACCACATGAGGTGGGAGAATGTCAAAATAGATCCAAAGTCCCATTTAGCACGTTAGTTCCTTCTGTGAAAGAATATATGGAAAGAGACAGGGAGGATCTAAGTGGAATGCTAAGAGTAGCATTCTCAAGACTAGGTTGAAATTTTGTGATTTAGAAAAAGCCTACTTACGTAGAAATTGAAAGGCATGCTACTTGCTCATGCAATCTTCTTTTACGTTTTCCTTAGGTTTATTACTGCTTATTTAGACACTTAGATACCTAGTTGACTAAAATTAGGTCAAACTATTTGAATACCGGAATTCATATACCTAAGACACTTAATATTATTGCCTGCTCTGTCCTTCTAACACATGACACTACCAGTTACTGACCAGTATTTTAGAGACCTGGGTTCTCTGAAATTTAGCTCCCAACATGCTGAAAGAGGTGTTCATGATAAGATAGAGTTAGTCTAGACAAGTACTTTGAACAAGGACATAATTTTACTTAAGTTTAGATTTGTAAAGTGTAGATCTTTAACCTGAATTCATTTTCCAGACACCCTTTAAGATCAGATGAAAGGATGCAAACCACTTGTAGTTTCCTTGAAATTGTGGACATATGATTAGTTGTGGGGTTGTATTGTTCAAAGAATTTAGTACCTTAGTTCTGAAGTTCATAATGAAAAGACTCATAAAGGAAATATTGTCACAAAATCATAGGAATTCAATAGAAATACTAGTCTCCAGTAGACTTCCAGGAATCTGCTGTAGCCCTTCTATGTTCTAASACATGGAAATGTCCTGCTCCAGGGTAAACAGAACTATCTGGACCCACATTAAAAGCCTTGCATTGATAGCAGAGTAACAGATAGGATAGATCTTTGACAATTTTAGACAGCTACATCCAAATGAATTGTGTAGGCTCTTCTTGTGGTCCGTGAAGAGAAATAAGTACTTCTGTAGTGTAGTTCAGTAGATCTATTTCTGATGACTACCTAAGGATGAGATGAATCATATTTTAGAAGTCCTTATTTCTCTACAATACTAGCACAGATATGGCTAGGTATATTGTACCCTGGTTAGAGGAACTTCAACGTCCCTTTTTCTCTACATAGCTAGCACAGAAATAGTGATACTTTGGTCAGAGGAACCAGCCACTGTTGCGGATTAATTAGGTGTGCATATATTGGTGGCAAGCTATTATATCTGATCTGGATACTATTTTAGTTCTTTTTGCTGAAAAAGTTATTTTTTAAAAGGGATCTTAAGACAATAAGGCTTTTTGATACAAGACAACTATGCCATTTCTGCAAACATTTCATTTGAGCTGTGCTGTTCTTCCTACATCTGTTGGAATAGGTTATACCAATAAACAGTTATGTGTTCTCACAACATAAACTCTACTCCTTTCAAATACAGAGATATAGAAACATCTTTCATCTAGTTTTGGGAAGGCAGTGCTGTCAGCATGTTCATTCTTGTGTTCGGTCCCAAAGCTGATGTGTAGCAATGTAACCTGGAGCTCCAAAGGACAGGGAATTCAGAGGATGTGATGCATAAAAGAAAATACTGTCATATTTGGATATATCAGAGATGTAAGATTTTTTTTTTTTTAGTAGAAATCTGCTTAAAATTTAAGATATAAGCTCTTACTTCTGGGCTCGCATGATTCATAGTCCCATCATTATGGGATCCGACTTTTGATCAGAATTTAAAAACAAGCATGGCTCTAACGACTTTCTCATTTTGTGGGTTTCCCATACCCATGATACCTTTTATTGTGACTAAAGTAGAGCTCTTTTTATGAGCCCCCTTATCCCCCCCACCCCCAAATTATCAGGACAGTCAATTTCTCTTCACCTGTATCTATGACAGTCAGCCCTTTCTACAGGAGATTATCATGGTGCGGCCTTCCTTTGGAGAGACTGAGCTGGTTTCATCCTAATTGTTTGCAGTCACTGCCTTTGTAAACTTTCCAGAGTTTRTCACGTATAAATGATCATTGTTTGCACCTAGAGAGTTTAAAAAATACATTAAAAAACCTATCATTTGCTCCTCTCCAGGCCTCTCGGTGTGATTGCTTTCCTGTGAAATACAGCCCATTCTTTGCATCAGTTKCTTGGTTCTTTTTGTGATTCATTGCTTAGAAGTCAGTGGCTTTTTTTCCCCCTGGGTCCATAATAGAGTTAAAAGGAAGGTCAGACAAAACAGTGGCTAGCCCAGGGCATTTACCACGGGAGGTGAAGAAGTTGTTGTCTCCCATGTCTGGCTCACAACCCGTGATAACTGCAGGCTACAAGTTTTGTGCAAGTGCAGCAGTGATGGGTTTGGCTCCCTATCAGCCCAAAGCAGTCGCCATGCAGGTAAGATCATGGTCAATAAAACCTTTTTTTTTTGTATTTGTAAGGAGTGCTTCCTGGGAGCTCGGGCAGCATCTTTTGTACCAGATGCAGAGAGGCCGCTGAAAGGCAGCTGCTGAAAGACTGCAAGCTGCAGGCTGATTCCTTCTTGAGTCTGCACTCACCAGGCTTTCTGAGTGAGAAAAGCTCACCAGGCAGCGTTTGCAAGGTGAAGAAAACAAAAGCTCAGGCAGGGGAATGAGCTGGGGTAGAGATACTCTAGCCAAGTGCTTGATAAAACATCCTCATGTCTTGCCTATACCAGAAATTTCAGCCTAAATTTAGAGGTCGTACAACTTCCTAATTACAAGAAAACTGAATTATCAGCAGTTGGAAACAATGCACAGATGAACTCTGTGTTTAATGTGCTTCAGGCATAAATAGCCTTGAAATAACCCTCTGTTTGCAAAACTAAAAAGACATAGCTGAGCCTCTAATGCCCAAAAAGAGCAGTTGTGGGTCAGCCATGGATCTGTGGTTTATCCCGTTGGTAAAGGAGATATTATTTGCAGCTGAGACAAATGGGTAAATACCGCTCCACTGCTTTCCAAACCATGTTTTTAATGGCTGTTATTTTCTAAAGTGGCCGGTTCCACAGCTTGTAGGCTTTTCAAAAGCATTTCTGAAATCATCCCCATGATACTGGCGTGAGGTAGGTAGGACTCTGCAGTAGACTGCAAGTAGGGATAAAGAAGGCAAAGAGCAATTGCAGTCTCTTCTGAGCAAAGATAGAGTGGTTCATTAGTTGCTTTTCTTGCATCTGTCATTATGGGTCCATAGGTTCAATTAGAGACTCTTGGTGATACTACAGTACATTAATGACAAAATGACTTGCCTGTAGTTTTGGAAAAAAAAAGAAAATTGCAAAACACTGCAAAAACTTTGATTTCAGTTTCCAGTCTGGCAAGTCCCATTGTGACACCTCTGTTGTCAGCCAAGGAAGCCTTCTTTAAGTTGTTAGATCTCTTATCAGCTTTAGCTCCTATACAGAAAGCCAAATTAGCTCAAGGTCTATTTCACTGTGTGCTGCAGCTCTAGCACAGTAAGTTTCACAAAGAAACAACCCTTTCTTGTTGTCCTTGGTGAAGAAATGGAAGAAGGAATGGGAAGAAGGAAATCCTGAATGATCTTCTTTTCTTCCCCTGTTCCCACATTATACCTACTGAAAATGGATCAGCCTGCCTCATGTTCATGTTCCCTTATGTTCAGCCTGCACTAGCAGCTACTGATTTTACTGTAAACATCCTAGTAGTAAATCTATCAGCAAAGATGGGATTCTTCTTATCTATTTATATTTCTACAGAGTAAATATATACAGCTGGGCTAATCACTCTCACACTCTTATAGTCAGGGGAGAGAAGTAGGTATTTTTAAACTCAGGTTAATCTCCTCMTAAAGCAGATGACTGAAATGGGTCAGTTGATGGCTATAGATAAGGAAATGTTTCTCTTGTGTACAGAAAAGATAAAAGCAGTAAGCACCTTTAGGTCTGGGTCTCCTTCAATCTGAGGGACATTTTCCAAAGAGGGAGATTCATTCAGCTTTGCCACAGGCAGCATCTGAAATGGCAGCTACTCTGATAAAACAACTCAAAGCTGGAGTCAGCAGCTCAGTTTTGAGGGGCTCCTGATGGAAATAGCTTTGATGCATCACTGAGCGAGGGTATCTGAATTGATGGCCTCAGGAGGCTTTATACCCATTAGCAAACTATTTCTTTTGTGCTCATTATGAAAGGGAAATGAAAAGGCCTTGGTGATACACAAGAGAAAGGTGAATTGAGGGGAAAGGAAGRGTGAGTCTGTGGTAGCCCTCATGTGGCAAACAAGATTTATGATTTCCTGGCGTAACTCACTTTCTTCAAGACATTATAGTCCAGTTATGGGCTACAGAGTGACCCACAACAGAATTGTATATCCAGAGACTTAAAAAGCTGGAGTCTCTTCCGAAATGTCCTCTTAGTGACAGAAGTAGGAATACAAACTGTATTTCCTGGTTTACARGCCAGCACCCATTCTTGGGACTGCAGATACTCTTCATTTTCTGAAGACCTCTGAGACAAACCTTGTTTTAAAAGTGTTTTATGTGCTGTTTCTGAAGTTGCGGGTGCTTGACATTCTCAGTCATGCTGCAGTATGTCATCGTATATGAAACAGTGATATATGTCTTCTAAAGGCACACTGAATCTGGGGAAACCCAGTTAAACTAGATGAGTTGCATACTAGCAGCTGGGAATGGGAATCAGAAGAATGGTTTTCTAACTGTCAGTGTCTTCACATTTTGCACTTCTGAGTTTCAGATGGCTGCAACTTGGGCATTGGGAATAAGTTCTGATTGTTGTGATTTCTGAGCAGTATTACAGTGTTTGAATAATAAAATTTCAGCTTACTGCCTTTTCATGCCTGTTTATTATAYACTCATAGGATGTTATTAATGAAAGAGTACTTCTGAGAGCTGTAAATTTCTTCATTAAGGGACTGGTTTCAGAAACAAAAGCATATATTTAGTGCTACAAATAGTCCCACTCACTCTTGGCTGATTTCAGGCCATACCAATTTATAAAGTATGATCCTTTGAACAGCAACTGGGTAGATATATTAACTGTAATGAGTGAGCTGGTCTCTCTGAAGTTGATGGGAAGACCTTCAGTCGATTATGATGAGGTCAAAATTTTATTCTAAATAAAATTATTCTATTTAAATCTAACATTGTTAAATGTTAGATTTAGCTAAAATTACCAAATTTTGTGAAGGAATTTTCACAACTAGATCAAATTGAGTATTTTCTATAATTCACTTAGCATTTCTCAGAGCAGCTTTTAGGGATACTGCTGTACTGCTTTACTGATAGTAAATGGCAGCTTAATATATGAGTAGACCACTACAATCAAGATTGCTTATAGAGGAAGATAATATCTAGTGTGACTAATGCTGCCATTCACACTTTGTAGGATACTTTTATTTGCTTTGCAAAAAGTAAATTAAATCTCTAACATCTTCTTCATGAGCATGCTGTTTTTACTAATGAAGCAGTTAATATAGCCACCTAATATAGTGATCTTAAATTCAAAGTTCATTAAATGGTACTACCACCCTAGCCCTTGCCCACAAGTTTAGAATTACCATATGCCTGACCCACAAAGACCAGCACGGGAATGGTCTCAAGGTGTTTTGTACTTTTAAGTGTTATCAGAGCATATTCTTTTCTTCTGTTTCTCCACTCCTCCATGCAACAGATATTTACAGAASCCATAACATGGCAAGTATAACAGAAATAGAAAGAAAATATCAGAGGCTGGAAGAACAGATTTTTACCTCTTTGTACAAAAGGCAGTTGTGAAGCCACCATGAAATGTGGTGAAAAATCGAGCCTCAGAGTGGTTCTAGATGAACTGAAATTGAAGGAAGGTGTTGTGTTATAAATAYTGATTGCAGTGAGAGAAAGAAATGGCATGGAGCTGAAAGGAAAAGGTGAAAGAGAAACATCTGCTCCCTACAGTCCATGGTCAGCGAAGGCAGTGATTCCAGGTTGGTGACCTCCTCTCTGCAGTGGGTGCCACATGTCACCTTTGGGCTCAGCAGTGGGAGACACACCAARGAGGCTGTCACGGCTGCAGCTGCTGTCCTTGGGGAATACCTGGATGGCCCCTCTGCTGTCCCATGGACATGCACAATGGGGTGGTGAATAGCTGAAGTCATCAGTGATGCTGCTTGCATGGTGGGAACTTGATGTGTCTCTTTAAGGGGCAGTGTTCAAATTGCCCAGTGTCCTCCCAGCAATCCTTGAGGGAATTTCTGTGTTACCCTGCACAGCTCCCAGTTCAGGATTAATCTTAGGTGATGGAACAGCATCCTGTGACAGCAGTAAGTCTGAGGGAATTACCAGTACAACTGTTCATTAGTATTCATTTTACATTCTTTTTTGTTATGACTATGATTTAGTCTACCAGCTTGCAAATAGACAACTTAAAGCAATCAGAAGCTTTGCCTATGCTAATCATGAATCACACCTCCAAAATTGCAAAGTTGTTTTTGAACAAAATCATGATTTTTTTTTTCATTTACGTTCTGGTTATGAGCTCTAAATCAGGTTGTTTTTGAAGATTTTCTCCATAAATTAGAACTTTTAAAATTATGCAAGACTCTCCCCTTGTCACTGGTTTTGAAAATCTGAAGAAATWTAAAATGTATAAATATATGTATATGCACACATATGGATATGCATATATTATTTGTATCAAAATGAATTTCACAAGTATCTTCAGTCCTGTATGTTTTACCACCTCGTAGATACAGTCARTGCTTCTGTTTCATTTCTGAGCCATAGGAGCTTCTAAGCATAGTCCTGTTCTCATGTTTTACCRACATGACTTCTAAATTACTTTCTGAAACAAAGACATTTTTATCTAACAGGGATTTATTTTTTTTTTAGGAATGATCACTATCATATATTAGTGTTGCTAGGTGATGAAAGCATTTTTAGTAACATCCTATTCCATCCCCTGTGGAATATGAATATGGATTTTAATAAAACTTTTTATAGGGAAAACATAACTTCAGGAAGTACAGAAATTATTATTTTGTTAAGACTGAACTTCATACTTCCCATTTCACAGGCACATGATGTCCGGTTACCTTTTCTCATCAATTTTCATACAATAATTGTTTCAATTCCATGACAACCATTTCCTCACTTGCTTTTCATGGTCCCACCTAGGGGATATGCCATTCCAAAAAATGTTTCATTTGGGGTTTTCTAATATATAATCCCTTGTATTTACACATTTTTTTTTGTCTATATCACAGATTTGAAGTCATGCATGCTATTTATTCAACTGATGTAATTTTATGCCAGTTTAAATTATCATTTAATTATAAGTGAAATATAAATAAATCAATTATAAGTGAAATATAAATAAATCATCATGTTAACTATGGTGATTTCAGGACTCTAAAGCGATTTTCATGAGCTTCAAATTTCCAATGAACAGCAAATTTGTCATCATACTTTTTCAAAGTCCTCATTTTAGGCTTTTAATCACTGAATATGTGATTACATTATTCTATTTAAATTTCAATTTTGCTTTTTTTTTCAATTTTACTTTTACTTTATTATTATAAAAAAAGCTTTCCCCAAGACACAGTGAATGCATATTTTTATACTTAAAATTTTATGTTCTTAATCTATTTTCCACCTGTTCTTCTTATAGAACGATCTCTTTTCTACACCGATTCTTTCTTATCAATAGAATTTAATGGGAAATTTCAATTACAGAGCTCCAATCTAGCCTCAGTTGCCTAGACACAATGATTGACTGATGCTTTGTAATGAGGTAAAAAGTATTCATGCACAAATCAGAAGAAACTCAGCCTGACTCTTAGAATTCAGGCCCATATCTTATGGCATAGTAGCAGTGCTGTTTTATTGCCTGCAGAAGTCTTTGTGAGATTGTAAATCTGGATATCTATTCAGTACTTAGTAGCGTCTTTTAAGTGYATCAAATAGATAGTTAGATAGATAGATAGTTAGATATTTGCATGCATATTTAGATTAAAATTAGATGTACACTGATARTTTGTGCACATTGACAATCAGGAGACTTTGATAGGGATTAGCACCACTTCAAGGTTAGACAGTGGAATGATTCTGACACGTACTAAACATGACAATGGAGTCTAGGAGTTTAGCTACCCAGTTGTAATAAGTAAACTTAAGAACAATCCAAAAATGATCTTTCCTCAGTATCTCTTTAAGTTAATTCAATCTCCAACTAGTGCATTTCTGAAAGAAAAATTTTGGTCATGGTTTGTGAATTTTGTGTGCTAGTTTGATTATGRAATGAAAACTCAAACATGGATATGGATTCATAAACACATCCTACATTTCACAAGTTGGTATTATATGATTATATAGGCATGACATTAAATAAGCCAAAGAACCTATGGCATCCTGTGAGGTTTAGGAAAGCTTTTGAGTGGTCTTTTTGCAGGTTCCCTTTTTCCCCCAAACTGTTTGCTGCCCTGTCACAAGGAAAGCTTACTGGCCAGACATCAATATGGTTTTTATTTCTTATGAGTTCAAAAAGTCAGTCCTGGAAATACCTCTGGGTCATATGGACTTGAAGTTTGGACCCAGCTACCCATATTTGGCTTTGTTTTACTTTGGAAGCCATGAAACAGTATGGTTTTTGTCTGGAGTCTATTCCAGTTTGGGACAGTGGGGGGAGAAATGGTGAAAGTGCAGCTGCCACCATTGCCCTGGAGAATGGGAGAGATACCATGAGAACAATGGTTGAACTTGACGATCTTGAAGGTCTTTTCCAACCATAATGATTCTAGGATTCTAAAAAGACTTACTGCCTACAACCTACTACTTTTTTAGCATCAAAGAGCAGTTTGAATATCTGATACTGTCCTTTGTGATCCTTAGCACAAGGAATGACTAAAGTGAAAAAGACTTTGAAAGAGGCCAGCAAGTCAACACAGGCTCTTGTCTCAGTGTTGCTTTTCCAGTTCCTGCGTGACTATCAACTATTCAAGGGAAAACATGGCACTCTTCAATGCCAAAGCAAACAGCAGGGATCCTTTAGATCTTAGCAACTGACTGCTTTGTTCCGTCAGACTTTCTCTTATTCTAYTTCCTCCCTTTGGATGTGATTGCTCCCATCTTCTGTTCACCTATGTAAGACAGACCATTTCATGCTTACCTTTCCAGACATAAAAGAGCAGGGAAGGAGCAGGAAGGGTGGGCAGAGTAGCAAAGGGGATCTTTGCAGTTTTAATATTCACTGTGGTGTTGGAGTTTAGAATGAAGAAAACTGGATATGCTAATCCAATAAACAGATATGAGGAAAAATGACTTTATTTCCTCATTCTTATAGATGATAAGCATGTATCTATTTATCAAATACCCCAAGAAATAAATGTCTGTTGTCATTTTCTCCCTTAGTAGCATCATATCATCCCCAAGAAATAAATGTCTGTTGTCATTTTCTCCCTTAGTAGCATCATATCATCCCCAAGAAATAGATGTCTGTTGTCATTTTCTCACTTAGTAGCATCATACCTATGTATAACTGTATGTGTCCAACCTTACTCCCTATTTTTCCTTCTTTTTGATAGAATGGTCTTAGAAGAGAAAGGATAATTTAATGGGGCTTCCCCTTTCCTGTATGATTGTAAAGAACATCATATTAATTATTTAGACTCAGAAAGAACAAAAGAAGTCTACTTGCTTAAATTAGAATGAACATCAAGCCATCTCACTTGTTTTTTCGGTGACTTTGAATTTGTGTTTTCGCTTTTACAGCATCATCAGCAGTATTCTCACAGAGTATTAACACAAAGCAACTACTACACTTTTCTGTCACCCTTTTAGGTATTTCTTACCTCCCTGAGCTGTGCATGTGTGCGTGTCGTGTACAGGAGAGGAGGGAATTGTTTATCATCAGTAAAATATYCTTGCAACTGCAGTTTGCATGAGCTGAAGTTCTTCAGTTCTTCAGCAAACCTGACAGACTGAAAACCTTCTGGGAGCTTGACTTAAATAGAAGAAGTCTTTTACGCAGTTTAGTATGACAGTGAATAATAGCATCTATCTATTAGCACCTGCCCTATCCTGATACTAAAATTACTTTATGCTAAACTGTTCCTACACTTTCGACTTTTAATACAACTGTGCCTAGTTATACTGCATGATATACTGAAGAAGCCATCTTCAAGATATTTAATTTTCATTTACTTTTGCCTGTGAAATGGCTTTCATCCTGTTCTTAGATTTACATATGTGAGTGTCTATACTCAGTGATTTACTTGGGTATCAGCTTCTTGTCAGTGATCTAAATAAGTTGAGCTCTTTAAGCTTAAGACTGTAAGACTTGTTTCCCACTCCCTGGAAATTCTTGTGACCCTCTTTTGAACTCTCTCTCTCTGTCCTCATTATTTCCACATATTTTCTAATGTGGAAATGACAATACACCTGGACAATAATGTGAGAATAACCACAAGAGGCTTAGACCAAAGGTGCAACTAGCTTCGTATTCCACCTCCTACAATGCTTCTCAGAGATGCCAAGGGAAGACTAAGAACAGGAAAATACACAAAATAGTGGTAGTGATATGTACACCAGTGATCATGTTGTTTTACAAATGCTCTAAAGCTGCATCAGTTTCACTTCCCATTTTCGACTTGGCCTTCCTGGTTGTATGGATCTATGGAATGCTTGAGCTTATTTTCTGCCATTACAGTGACACAGAAACACTTGTTAAAGAATTAAATGCTCTTTAGTCCTTCATGTAGCTTTCCAAAACACTTCTCTGGCTCTGGCAAACAAACCTTTCAGTCTGGTGGAGATGGTAGTTTTTTTGCCCTTGCCTTTCAAAGTTTTAGCTGCAAATCTACCATATTGCCTTTTGAACTAGTTGTATTGACCTGGAATGTTAGTTTTTCCAAAAGAAAATATTTGTACCCCCAAGCAGTAAGCTAAAAAGTATGGAAGGTTAGTATTCTACTTTAGACAACTTACAATTCTATCTAAATTTCACCTTTTAATTGGAAAGTAAACTTTGGCTGCCTTTCAGACATTTTAGTACAATAGATTCCAGTCTACTGTAACATTCCTGCTTCCTGCAAACATTTGACAATCAGGATATTCTAAAAACCATGAGAATTGCTTAAATTAAATAAAAGGCATTTAAATATGTAGTCAGCTCCTGGATTTTTAAAGACTTTATCTGCAGAGAAGTATTTAAAAAATAAAATAAACATACTTTGACAGAAAAGGAAAGCTAAGATTTCTTCATAATAATATAATTACTCCAGATGTTAGGGCTTTAAAAATAGCAGTAAAATTATTGTAAAATGAATAAACTGGCAGTACTGCCACTACTTTAACTTCCTAAGGCCTTAAGTTAGAGAGAAATCTTGTCATATTTATATTTTTAAATGTGCATGTATGTTGCAACAACCACCCATTCATTCTCATAAGCACAGCCCTCAGCTCCTGTTCTCCTTTAGCCTGAACCCTGACTACTTTCCTTCTTCTCCTGCATTATGAACACACACACATGTAGAGGAGCATGCACACACCTTCCAGCTGCGCTTCCCCTGCATACAAGTCCTACCCACTGCATGCACCAAAACATATTGCAGGCTCAGTGGACACAGTTCAGGCCATTTATTCACACACACGAAGGTCGGTCTATCCTTGCACACTGAAGCCCTGGCCCTTCAGGCACACCCATTTTGTGCACAACTTGCACATGAACACCCCGACCTACTCCACTGACACAGGGCTCATGGATTTGATCCTGGAGAGAGGCTGAGACGCGGAAACTGTCCTCGAAGGCACTGGAGGTAACAAGTGATTTTGAGGGGGCACCTCAAAAAAACCCAGCTTTTGCAACTTGCTGTGATTTATAAACAGTCAGATAGATGAGTATGGGTCTGAGCTGCTCTTTCCCAAGTCTACTGGCTGTGATGGATTAAATTTATACCGCTACTGTGCCAGCCTTTGACAAACCATCCCACACATCTGTTACATTAGAAGGCTTCAACCTATTTTTTTTTTTTTTTTTTTTTTTGATCTGGGCATAGGGGAATATGGTTATATCATCTTTATTTGTTTTTCTCCATTCAGTCTCACTTCTCCATTCTTCCCTCTCCGCATCATTTATTATTTAAAGATCCACTAAAATATTATACAGTGTTTTACTCATCACCATCTATTTTTCCCCCCTTGTCAACAGATGCCTACCCCAATTCTGAAGTGATCTATGTGTGGACTAATAGCACCACAACATCTGTGGTGGTGGCAGAAGATGGTTCACGACTCAATCAGTACCACCTGATGGGACAAACTGTAGGAACTGAAAACATCAGTACGAGTACAGGTAGGACACTGTTTACACCCTTTCCCTGCTGAAGGCGCAAGCATTAAAAGAGATATACAGGCTCTGGTTATTTTGCAAGGAGATGGGGAAAGTGTCTATAGGACGAGGAGACACGTGCAGATTCTTGGCTATTTAACCAAGGCACTGAGAGGGTATCTGCTGAAACATGGAGGGGGTATCTGCTGGTTCTTAGGTACTTTACAGGGCTGTTGCCGAAGATGAGTCCAAGTTCCTGCAGTTGTAGAAGTCCTGGAGAAGCTGCACACACCTTATTGGCAAGTACTTTTACTGCAGCCGCCAACACCACTGCTGGCTTATTTCCCCGTGGGAGGAACTCCCCCTTCTCCCAGGATGCCAAAACCGCCCACACATTTGATCCGTTTCAATCATAGCTTTGAAATGATTTGCTTGATGAGAGTGCCTGGGGGGAGGGAGGGAGGGAGGAAGGGAGGGCAGGAGGGTGGCAGCTGTTGCCTGGCTCTGCAGCGTGTCCGGGGGACCCCGTGGCTGGAGAGGAGGTGCCAACCCTGAGGATTCCCGTTTCCTCCCGTAACTGGAAATGGAGGCGCCAGATGTAGCAGCATTAGGGAGGCAAAGAAGCTTTAATCCCAGCCCAGCCACCCATGTGAGCCCTCCCTGCCTGCTTCTTAAGTCTCCCACACAAGGGCAGCCCTTGGTGCGCATTGGCGGGGGACTCCACGAAGCTGCCGCGAGGGCTGCAGCCTGGGCACGGGGTCATGTAGGCTCTGCAGCACAGAGGCTTAACCACGTTACATAATACACTTGTCTTGAGAGCATTAGCAACATAGAGTGGATGGGCTTCTCAGACGGGAAACAAAATAGCCTGCCTTAAAGCACAGAGAGATTCCCAATGCTTCTCCTTGCACAAGATGCGGGGAGGGGGAAGGGGGCAGCTTCCTTAATAGAGCAGTGCAATCCATAAAAGGTTGTCCTGGCAAAACACTCCAAAGTCTTCCCCAYGGTAGCATCTGTTCCTCATTAAAAATCATACGCTTTGAGACTAAATTGGGAGGAAATAGGGAATATAGGGTATAGGGAAAGTAGAGATGAAATAAGGAACCTGTTGCTACCACCTTTGAAATCTTTAGGAGATGTGAAAACAGTCACACGTACAACCTCACATAAAATTATTAGGACTGAAACATAAGCGTACGCTCAGCTTTCTGCTCAAATTATCCAAATATGCTCGCAAAGAGGGACACAACTGCGCTTGCTGCTAGGCAAAACAAGGGAATGCACAGGAGATGAGCAAACGCAAGCCATCAGCTCCTCCCAGTAAAACTTCATCCCTTCCCTCTGCCCATTTTAGGAGTCATAAAACAGTTGCTAAAGCAAAGGTATCTAAAGTCAAGAGAAGCACACAGAGGAAGTCAGAGCAGTCCCCCAAATAGGAAAAGCACAAGCAGTCTGTGTCCCGTTAAAGAGCAAAGACACTTTTATCCTTACCAGTTTACCATCATAGCCGCGTTGTTTTCTGCAATAAATGGCAGCTCCCCTCTCGCCTTCATCATCACCAAGAAAAAGAGCCAGAGGATGTACTGAGGCATCTCTTACAAACTCGTCCTGCTCCTCAGAGCAAGAAACCAGCCCAATCGTGGCAGTGAATGCTCCAGTRTGTCAGCTCCAGCTCACTTCCAGTTTGCCGCTCTGCCCATGAAGGCTTCCTGTACTTCTCAGCCCAGGGAAACAGCAGACTCTTCGGAGAAATCCCAAAGTTTGCGCTCAGTAATAACCTCACTCCTGTGTTCTAAGACTTAGGCTAATAAATGTTTGTTTTCCAACGTCAAGATTTTATAATAATGTCCCAGGTTACATCTGGGCTGGCTGGATTCTGATTGCAGGGTGGATCACAAAGAGCAGAACACAGATTGTAACCGGGGATTAGCAAAATACAAAAATCCGATTTTGCCCAGGGAAAGCATCAGTCAGCGATGGATTTTCTGGACTTCATCAAGCTCACAGTAGGCTGGTAATCAGGGTTACTTGTGAACGGTTGTCTGAGATGTTTCTTCCTTCTACTGAATTGTTCAATGTGAAAATGAAAAAACAAATAGCTACTGTACAAATCCAACAGTTTAGATCTTTTGTGGGTTTTGTGACACTCAAGTCAAAATACACATCCTGCAGTTGCATAGGCAAAATGTCTACGTATGTCATGGGGCATTTGTGCTCTTCTTTCTAACAGATTTTTTTTTAAAATGCTAGTTGCTGGACCTGCACCAATCCCTTTGGATTTTGCTGATTTTGTACCCAACTCTCTAGGCTTAGCTGTCTTCTCAGAAAATATATGCTGGGATTCCCCCTGCACCAACCAGTCCTGAAATTAGGAATGTGCTGGCCATGCCATGGAAAGCAGCTCTGATCTGTGTGTATGCAGACTTCATGTGTGTGTGTGTATGTGTGAGTGAGCTAAGGTCCCTAAATGTCACTCCCCCAAAAGAGAAGATATTTGCCTACTCACACTGCTTCAGACAGTCCCAACATCTGCCAAGTCTTGGTGCTAGAGTGCTGAAAATACTCAGAGATGGGATCTGGGTCCTGCTGGATCTTGCTGCTTTCTGCAGATGATTAGTCCCTTTGGTTACTCCCTCAAAGAGCACCTCAGAATCTCTGATTGCCAAATCAGCATCTGCAATGCCAGGAAGCAACAAAAATCCACCCTCTTACCTTCTGCCAGTTGGAACCTAAACTCTGCAATATCCAAAGCCTGAATAACTAAAGAAATATTTGTCCCTTCATTTTGCAACAAATAATGCTGACTTTTCTTTGAGATGTATCTTTATTGCACAACACATGCAGAGACTGCAGTGCTATAGACCTAGCGTCAGGCTTCTGCCATGACATGTCAGTCGTCGATGCCCCTAAGCACAGATACATAGAGAAAACACACCTCATTAAAATACTCCATTGGAGCTCAGCATAATGACAGTGGAAAAATGCATGTAATGATCCTGAAAATTTTTAAGTGTGATCGCCAGAACTCCCTCATCTAGATGCCTAAAAATATTGTTGCAGCTTTTAAAGCATAAACACACTAGTACCAGCAGCAGCAGAGCTCTTCCTGTATTAACGTAACTTTTAAGACCCCCAAATTCTAGCAACTGAATGGAGAAAAAATGCAGCTGCTCCCATTCTGTAGGTTTTAATTTCTGTCAAATTTATTATTGGAATTGTTTTTAGTGACGAGTGGACCCCATCAGGAACAGGCTTTTAAGGGCTGCATGAACTTAAAATAAAAATTAGCTCCTGCTCAAGAAAGCTTATCCTCTAAGAATAAGTTGTGGCCTTACAGAAGTAAAAGGGAGCTTTGCCACTCCACTAGATCTAGGGGTTCGTTCATCATGAATTAAAAGCAAACCCATGCAACTTTTAGCCTTATTTTAGCAGCGGTCTCAGGGCATTAAAAATCAAGCCATATCTGTGGGGATTTTGCAAGCAGTAGGTCTGCAGACAGAAAAATTCCTGTTGCAGGATTTTTTTTWAAAAARAGAATCATGTTTAAAAGAAGAAGATGTGTGTTGGAAGAAGAGCAAATACAAAAGCAAGGTGATTTTTTTTCTATGGCAACAGAGGTCCTGATAGATTAAAGGAAATGATAAAGCATGAACTAACCATGGAAGGCCATCAAAATATAGTCATTCATACATTAATAGGTTAATACATTCCTACATTTTCTGTCTTTATGGAAACAGTGATTCTGTTGCTCAGCTGAAGCTGCATAGTTCATTTGAGGGTTTTTTATTCCAGTTCCCAAAGCGTACTGTCAAAATCAATAATGCATATCATCACTTCTAAGTGACCAGGGGAACCATGACTCGAAGCACATCCCAGTGCAGTAGCCACTCAGAAACAGATTACAGGCACATAGACCCTGCTGTTGCTGGCATATTTTATTGTTAATCCACAAGCTGAATGCTCATAAATAAAAAGCAAGTGTGGTTCCTCCTGAGACCACAGCATGTTCGGCATCCTTGGTTCAAAATTACACTAGATTGCAGGGAATTAGGACTTTTCTTCCGAGTTTTACATCATATCCCGTCCATCTCCCTATCAGTCTTCAGGGAGCCATTTCACAAGAAAATCAGACTCCAGAAGAAAGTCATTAAGACTGAGGCAGACTGTCAGGTAAGGATATTCTGTGCTATTCAAGTCTTTGTGTCTAAAATCTCCAGGTGGTTTAAGTCCCTTAACTTCATTCAGAATAAGAGAGCTCCTCTAGTAAAACATAGGAGCATAGCTATACATGCAAAAGCCTTTTTACTCTAGACCTGTCCTTAGCTAATTAGCCATATTGTCACTTAGAAATAATCTGCCAAATCTAACTGCTTAGCAGTTCTGGCTGCAGCTCAACTCAGGCTGTTCACTCAGTGCAGAATCTGTCTGTTATGTATCTTCCTTTAGTGGCTGTTATACAGAGGATAACAGGGCATTCTTGCAACAGATACTGCAGCTAATCTTTTAGCTCAAGTAGCTGAAGTATATATTCATCTCATTCTTTAGAAAATATGAGCTACCTGTCCCAAAATCTCCTACATCTGCATAATTTGTAAGTCAAAAGGATAATTATATTTGTTTATTCTTAGAGGACAACATATATTTCACAACAAACATTACTGTGATTCATCAGTATCCAGCTGAATAATGCATGCTTTCAAATTAATTTGAAACCAAGATGACTGGAGATCTGTGAGGCTGGAGGGAGGTTGTTTGTTATTTATTCATAAATCTTATTATAATTTTTTTTCTTCCTAAGCTAAGAAAAGCCTCTTTTTAGAGAGCAAGATTTGTACTTTACAGGGCAATCAACAGATCTCTGTTGAATTGTACTTTAAAGGGCAATCAACCTTCAATCAACAGGTCTCAGTTAACAATGCTATGGCTTTACAACAACACTCTGAAATAACTAGTTAAGCTTTCTTTTTTTTTTTTTTTTTTAGATGACAGCTGGTCTGTCTCTTTTAGTTTTTTGTTTTTTGTATTTTTTTTTCTTTTTGGTTTTAAATTTGGAATGCCTTGCAAAAAACAGATTAAGGCAATGCTGTGACTTTGACAAACGAAAACGATCAGAAATGTAGCACTACTGTCGGAGCTTTCAGTGAGTTCTCCACACAGGCAATACAATATTAAGCTGTAATTGCACAGGCAAACAAGGCTTGGCACGGTGTCTGTCCAGAAATAGATTATCTTTCCAGAGCTAGGACATACCAAATTCTAAGAAAACTGGATACATAAAAAGGCGTTTTTTTTTCTCTGAAGGAGCAGCTTGATGGTTTTGGATACTCAGATTAATAACATCTCCCACAATCAGTGTATGAAGTCTGTTTTTACAGCATCAACACTGGAACAAGGAGTCATCATAAATTTGGAGCGGAGAGAGTGTCTGGGCCTCTTGTCATTCTTCAAAACTCACAAGTTGGCCTTAACAGTTGCCCTAATCAGGTTAAGTCCTGCTACTTAAATCTCCATTCTAAGAGTAGATGGCCTTAATCGTTATTCTGATTAGATCCTTTGTAGGACTGAGTCAAAAACTACCAAGACTGAGGAACTGTCACCACTCCYGATTTTTTAAGGTTGTGAACATCAAGGCATTCCAGGTACATAAAAGGATTGCACTTTTTAGTGCAATAGGGTATTCATTTTCTTCAGCTTTTAAGCATCTTGAGGATTGAATGAGAAGACTAGTGGGATCTGGCAGCACCTGTATCTCAAGCCCTGGTTTTCCACGATGCAGAAACTCAGATATACCTCACACAATCAGGAATAGCTGAATGCAATCCTCAGAAAACTGAGGATGAGCTGGAGCTGCTCGATTCCTCAAATCTGTACACTTCCATTGCTTTTTTCTACATGTACATTTTCCTCCTTCTAGGTGAATATACTATTATGACAGCACATTTTCATCTGAAAAGAAAAATCGGTTATTTTGTCATCCAGACATACCTTCCTTGCATTATGACTGTGATCTTATCACAAGTGTCATTTTGGCTAAACAGAGAGTCTGTCCCTGCCAGAACTGTCTTTGGTGAGTATCTCAATTTCCTTGCAGTATACAGGAAAGAATGGTCTTATTTGTTGAAGTCAGTTTTTGTAACGAAACCACAGTGCACTAATACTTATTTCTGTTTGAGGTGCTCTAGATGTTCCTTATTCAAAACCAAAATATTTTAAAAATACTCTCGTGTCTTTTTGGTAAAATTATGACATAAATTTCCATTTTTTCCTTTTTTTTTTTTTTTTTTCCAAAATGCAAACCAATTATATGAAGGTTAGGGGAGGGAAGAGAGAAGTGTCAAATCAATGTGATTTTTTTCCACTCAGATAAAATAGTGAACCGTTTAGACCAAATGAACATATGTGTTATCAGAGTTCATGCATACTCTCATGTAAGCATTTAAAACAGATTTCACTTCAAAACATTTTGTTTATCTGTGTTTCAAGATGTTTATCTGGGGAAACCACACAGAGGTTAATTAGCGGCAATTATCTCCATTACCATCAAACAAATTAATATGAATTTGCATTTACAAAATACATATTTACTACAGAAGCTGCCATGCAAAAATCATTTGGGATCTCTGGATTACTTGATACAATGCTGGAAGACTGCAAAAATTAAGCGGAATCTTAACTGAATGTTGAYGAAATACATAGGATCCCCTAGATGAGAAATCAGGGAAGTGAGAATAGTTTTGTGTATAAAACTTCATTTGAATCTTTTAAGTGTCATTCACCTACAGATTCCTCCTGAAATCAGTTGGGAGCTTTGATTAAAAATAAATTCAGTGACCTGCATTGGGAGCTTTGCTGGCTAATACTGATTCTAGGTTTACAAAGTTGTTACTGAGAGTTGAGTTTTGTCCTACAGGGGGCATCCTTTCACAGATGAAATTAGTGGCATCTCTGTCATATATTGCTAATGTGAAAGAAGGAGCTACTGTAAAGGAAATSAAAAACAAGTGGGAAAAAAAACTATAATCCCACCTCTTTATAAAAGTTACTGCTAAGTAGGCTGATCACTAAGTTTTTAATGCTCTGCTTTATAACCRATACTCTCTATATATGAAATATCAAAGCACAAAGATAAAATATTAATATGATTTTGGTTTATCTAACAAAGAGCTGGGTTTACATTATGTTTAAAATTATATAGTCAAATACACTAAGGCTAGGRGTAACTAGAATGCCTCAGAAATAAATATCTGAGGGGAGAAGCTTTCATTTTCTCATAGTCAGCAAAGTGACTTACTCTTTCAGACCATGATTTGGACACACTGACTTTGTGTGGCTTTCTTAGGTATCACACTGAATACTGATTTTAAAACTTTAGGAATCTCATAAAGACTACCAAGCTAATCTTTTATCTTTTTTTTCTCTTTACAGGAGTAACAACAGTCCTCACCATGACCACCTTAAGTATCAGTGCCCGCAACTCTTTGCCAAAAGTGGCCTATGCTACTGCAATGGACTGGTTTATAGCTGTCTGCTACGCGTTTGTATTCTCTGCATTGATTGAGTTTGCAACGGTCAACTACTTCACCAAGAGAAGTTGGGCATGGGATGGCAAGAAAGCTCTTGAAGCAGCTAAAATCAAGGTGCTTAYGTTACGTTTTTAAAGTATCCAGAATGAAAAGCAATTACCAAGCATGTTTCAAATAATTGAATAGACATTTTTCAGCTTCTCTATTAAAAGATATTTAATTACATTGTGCCATACTCTCACCTTCYTATAGAGAAAAAATTGCAAGGAAATATTCCTTCTTCTACCATCTGTATGGGGGGATTTGGGAAAAGTTACAGTGCATGAAATACACGTGACTTGGGATTTTAACAGCCAAGATTCTGACAGACAGCCAACATACACTGTGAAGGATATCTCACTTTGCTTGTGCTCTCCAAAAATGCATGACAAAGCTCACACTAAGCGCTCGGAGGAGTCAGGGTCCTGGCACAGTTTCCCCTCAGTAAAATAGAAAAAAAAAAAAAAAAAAGAAAAAGATGCTGCTATGAAGACATGAATTTCAAACTGCATTTCAAGCTGAAATTTAACTTTTCGAATCTGACTGACATCAGATGATGTCTTAAACAAAGTTCATGCATGTAGGCTAAAAGGAATTGTGAAATAACAATACAAAGAGGAGAGGCTTTTTGTTAGGAGGTTGATGTTAGTGCCTTGGCAGCTGCCTCCGGGGCTGCAGCCCAGGCAGGTGAACCGTCGCCCTGACAAAAGAACCTGTTAATTCACATGCCAAGTGAGATCCCGCCCTGGCAGTGCTTTTTTAGTTTTTGCTGACGTCAAGGAACGTTTAACCTCAATAAGGGCTATAATATCAAGGCAAAAGCAACTGTTAGGGAGTCGAAGTCAGAACAGCTATCAGACATTTTTTAGCATGATTGATTAGTGTGCGTAGATTTCGGTTTATTATTCTGAGAATGTATTTCCGCTTTCTGTACCTGCTGCCTAACGTTTTGTTATTTACACTGCAGAAGAAAGAGCGTGCATTACTGGGAAATAAATCAGCTAACACTTACACCACTGGAAAGATGACCCCCACACCAAACATGCCAAAGGACTCAGCTCCATCTGTCATCTCAAACACTGTCACTGCTCCAGTGAAATCTGCAGAAGAAAAGCCTGCTGAAAGCAAAAAGACTTACAACAGCATCAGTAAGATTGACAAAATGTCCCGGATAATTTTTCCAGTGCTGTTTGGAACTTTTAACTTAGTCTACTGGGCCACATACTTAAATAGGGAGCCTGTCATTAAAGGTGCCAATTCTCCAAAATAAACTGAAGGACTCTAAATCTACATGTGAGCCATACTTACAAAGCAGATGCTACCAAGGAAAATTTGAGATCCAGACGACTTTCTACATTTGGGCAATATTCTTCAGGAAGTTTTGCATGTTTAATATGTACAAATAATATTGCCTTGATTGTTTCTACATGTAACCTCAAATGTTTCGAAGATGGTTATATTACTTACTTACAGCAACAGATCTTTATAAAAGGTCGGAAGACATTGAACGTGGCTTCTTTGCTGCTGAGTATCTTGCATTGATAGTTTACAAATAAAATAAGTTATATTTTTTAACTGTTCAAGTGTACTACATATCGTGGTTTTTATACTTCAGATGTACAGTCATATAAATGTAAGCTTAAGCTATATTTTACAGAAGAGCTCCACTATTGTCATCTGATAGGTTACTATGAGCAACATCAGTTGTAAAAGTGCCAAATTATCAAATGTAGGGCTCTGTTTGAGCACCTTTACTGATTATAGATAGCAYATTACTCCACAAATAAAAATGCAAAGCCCAATTTTCATTAGCAGAAGTTAATGCACTAAATCCTAACGGGGCTATGCTGATTTTCACTGCTGGAGCTTCTAGCTTGCAGTGAAGTAACAGAGGGAGCAAGATACTGCTTGTGTAAATAAAGGTAGTGGAATCTTGCCCTTAAGAAAAAATAATACATGTTTGTATTGGGTTTTTTTTCTTTTTTGCATTCCAAAGGAATTTTCTCTGATGATTCTCAGTATTTATTCCAAAAAATTAGAGATATATTGCATGAAATTATCTTTAACATAGATTAGGAGCATATTTGTGCAAATAAAACTTTTAACAAAAGCAGTAGACATTTTTATTAGGATAAAGTAACTCATTTTTGGACATTTTCCCAAGAAATGGGATGTTATATTAGTAGAGCTCAATAGTAAAGAATTACAATAATTCTGAAATAATTATTACTTGTTTCCCAGAGTGAAAACCAATCAGCCAGCACAAAGAAAGGTTATCAGGAAAGAGATATGCTTTATGACAGCAAGGTGTTTCAATGACAATATTGACAGAAAGATCTTTGTACTGTCCATCTGAAACTTTTCTATAAGACGCCCTGCTGTTGCCAGTGTGTTTTGCTTTCACGATGAATGAGAAAAAGCAATCTCAGCCTTCAGCTCTTTTCTCCTTGGCATCCTTTCCTTGTTCCAGAAGCTTTTGTAATTTAATCTTAATGTTTAAAATAAAAAATGCGTTCAACACTTGATTGCTAAATGTCATTTTTATACTTGCTTTCATTCTAGGAATATAAAAAAATCTCACCACTAGAGTTAGAACAATTAATTGGAAAACATATGTGCATGCATATGAGTACATGTGTGTACATGACCCATTCTTGCTGTTTCCCAGAAGGTTATAGGTCAGGTCTAGGCCTGGAATGGTGCTTGAGCTTCTTGTGTGTCTTCTCCATTCCTAAATGTTGCAAAGAAAAAAAAACTAATAAGCGTATTGCTGTTTGCAAGTTTCACTTTGATGTTGTAATTTTTAAAATTTTCAATCGGCCAAGAGAGAGGCATGAGACCAGCACATGACTGGAAGCTGGTTAAAAGGAGTAAGGTACATGCCAATTTATTAGTTACAGTGCTAATTTGAGAAAAGGTCAGGATTTGGCTCTCAGGTTTCATGTAGACATCCCATGTGGCTTGAGCAGCCTTGCTCTCCGTTTCTCTATTTCTAAAGCTGTATCGTGGCATTTGAATGCAATGAATTGAGACCTTTGGGGACCAGAAAGAATGAAGAGTTGCAGAGAGTGTTGGGAGGCATAACCATAAAGTATATTGAGTATTTCTTTTCTTGTGTCTAAGTTATTCCCACTTATAAAAAAACGTGAATCAAAAAGACCTTCTCTTTTCCCTGTGAAAAGCATGTAGCCTTGCTAAATCCATCAGGGAGGCAGTGACAGTGAAATGCACACTTGTTGCAGTGGAGGTGCTCAGTGACTGGCTCAACACTGCACAGCTCCAAAGCAGCTAGAAGCGCTTGGTGTCTCTTTGAGGGAGCAGATTTCTCTGCARGTGTGCCATGTATAGCCCATCATTGGCAGCCTCTTCTTCCTATGAYAACAGTGATGCATAATACATGTAGTGCTAGATACAGATCATCACACTTAGAGGCTTAACACTCCGGACTAGCAAACACAACAGTTGCTCTGAGTCAGGTGAATGCCCAAGGATATTTCTTGTAACCGTTGATATGGGCATATATTCCTCCTGTGACTGGGCAAACTGACCATGAAATGACAAGCAGTGTAGGGTTAATCACTGAGATAAGCAGTCCAAAGATTGTTCCTACAGAGGATTGTTCCCTGTCCTGAAGTTTTTTCCTGGGGTTGATTACGATATGGCACACTTTTGACACCCTGTGTGCAGGGATCAGTAGCTTAGTATTTCTAGTCTTCCCAGAACAAAAGATGAGATGTAACACTTCTGGCACCATGCACCAAACTATTCTTAGTCAATGGAATGTCTGCAGGTTACTGTTGGTTTGGTAAGGACGCATCAGGAGATAGTCCATGTTGTGACAGTCCATGTAATAACATCCTCATGGGGCACCTCAGGAAGTGGAGGTTAGATGAGTGGACAGTGACGTGGATTGAGAACTAGCTGGATAGCAGAGCTCAGAGAGTGGTGATAAATGRGGCCAAGTCTAGTTGGAGGCCTGTGGCCAGTGGTGTCCCCCAGGGGTCAGTACTGGGCCCGGGGCTGTTCAACTTGTTCATCAATGACCTGGACAAGGGCACGGAGTGCACCCTGAGCAAGTTTGCAGATGACACCAAGCTGGGTGGAGTGGCCGACACTCCGGAGGGCTGTGCTGCCATCCAGAGGGACCTGGACAGGCTGGAGAGTTGGGCAGAGAGGAACTTCATGAGATTCAACAAGGACAAGTGCAAAGCCCTACACCTGGAGAGGAATTGCCAGCAGGTGAAGGGAGGGGATCCTGCCCCTCTCCTCACCTCTGGTGAGGCTGCACCTGGAGTATTGGGTGCAGTTCTGGCCTCCTCAGTGCACGAGGGATGTGAAACTTCTCAAGACGGTCCAGTGATTAAGGGACTGGAGCTATTCTTACCACACTTCAGGTGGTAAGAATAGTAGTTGTTACTTATTCCCCTCAGATAACAAGCACTCAAGCTGCATAAACAGGTTTTTTTTTTTTGCTTGTTTGTTTGCTTTTAAATTTCAAGAAGATTAAGTAGTTGAAGGATTTAGAAATAAAAATAGCTACTGAACAGCAATGCTCCAAAGACTAAGGAACATTAGTACACATCCCAAGACAGGTGACATGATTCAGTTCGCATCTGAAGTGAGGGACTTTTGCACCATTTTCTAAATAGGAACTATATCATCATTGTGAGATGCTGATTGTTAGAGGCTAGAGGAGTATTCAGGAGAAATATTAAATATACATGCTGTGKTGCTCTTGATCTTCCCCAAAACATCTGCTACCGGCCACTATCAGAAAGTATATTTTCTGATATATATTTATATATAAGCCTTTGCTCTGATCCTGTGCAGCTGCTCAGGGCATGTTCTTGTATAAGAGAAGGATGGAGCACAGGCTTACTGCGTCAGAACCTTAGACCACAGTGCAGTTGCCGAAGTGCCATCAGAGTGCTCTGGGGGCAAGTGGAGGCTCTATTTACTACATTGTTCAAAACCATGAGTCATCTGTAMACCTACAGAGGGCAGCATGCATGATAGAAAGACATCTAAATACACATGTACCCCGAAACAAGAAAGAACTACAGACATTTGCTTTCACTTCTCAATCTTTTTTTATCTCTCTCTCTATACATATATATAGCCTTTGATGTGAAGGTGAATCATCTTCAAAGCACCTTTAAAGCACCTTCTCCACAGCTGAATGGTGGAAAACTCTGTCTGCCTAGGTGAGTATTCTGTGCTCATTTTTATTTGCTTACACCCCAGTATGACTCTTACTCTGAATGGCTCAGCATTGTTTCCTGGTCTCCATACCAATAKGGACCGTTTTCTTCATGAAGAGTCTCCTACCACATGCAGAATACCTGCAAATCATTACTAGTGGAGTTGTGCAGTAATGGAACAGAACTTGTTGCTTTATTTCAGCAGACAGTACTTTACCTGATATGTAGAAGATCTTACAATCACATGCCCAAGGCATGTGACCCAACAGATATTATATATAAATAATATATATATATTTGTATGTCACTTCAAGATATATTGAGTGAAGACAGAAAATAATGATTAAGGCTCATTTTGTTGTCATGGATTTGCTAAACCTCATTGAAACTTCCTGAAGAAGTAGTCTATTTTACACTGCTTGAAGAATCCCGCACATTCCTAATCCTTGCTCSGAACTGAAATGGTAGAAGAATGAACTACTTCACATGTGCTCCTACCTGAACGGTAGATGTTGTGCCATAGTTTGGGAGATGCTTTAGTAAGCTGATTGACTCCAGCCTTGAATATTTAAATACCAAGCTATGGTCTACTGCCTCATGCTACATCTAATGCCTAACAATTTAAACAACCTCCCCGCAGTCAGTAGAACTGTTTGTGTGGGAGARAAATTACTCATTGACGGCATCTGAACTGTGGGAGATGGGAGCATTTCCCAGATCCTGGTTTAAAGTAAACACCTTGGCCCTGTCCTGCTCTAAGCTAGGGCAGCAGCTGGATACAGCACCTTCCTCTGGAAGGAGCCTGGGCCTACAGGATGACACCTATGGGGGTGTCATCACCCCCGGTTTGGGTGAGCAGGGACACTGCAGGGAACAGCTACTTAATAAGAAGGAAGGGATTGTCACTATTTTTTTTTATAGGCTTTCATGAAACAGAGTTGAAAAGTGAATTACCAGAATAATTCACCACTGAAGTAAGTATACGCAGGTCTATTGCCAAATTTTCTCAATCCTTCCCATTAAGAATGAATGAGTACGTCAAATAAAATAGAAAAGGTTTTTATTTGTGATATTTGAGTTGTGCCAGCTCACTCCAAGGATGAATTTGGCCAAGAATGTATTTCCTAAAGCTTAGTCCTCTTCTGTTATCTTGAACTGTGTTATGCTTTTTTTTCTGAACAGAATATGCCCTCTGTGGAATAGCTAAGCATATTTGTACAGAACTGAGAAAAGAGTGATTTTATGAAGTAATTCTGTCTTTCAGAAATTCTTTCTCAGTGTATAAATTAAACTTTCAAGAAAACTGAATGAAATTGCTTTGCTATTCATCTTATACAGCCAAGATGAATGTTGCACAACTATTTGTTTCTCAAATCTGCAGACAGTATTCTTTGTAATAAGAATATATTCCCCCTAACATTGTTGCTCACCAGATTGGAATAGACACTGACATATTCAGAGGAACTTAAACTACTAGAATAGTGTTTGATCAAATTGTTTAAGTTCTTTCTGGCTTTTATATTCTTTTAATTCAAAGCAAACAAAATAATACCAAACATCCAAAACTATGGCCCTCTCATGGTGACAAAATCTCAGAGGGCAAATTGACTTTACCAATCCAGTATTTTATTGGGAATATTTGTTCAATTTTGAGAAAGGCAAAAGAATTAAAGATAGATTTATGAAGCCCAAAGGGCTTCTGAAGGCTCTCTCTAGGATTAACATTAATTTAGACTCAAGTGTAAGTGTCTTACTCTGTATGGCATTATTGATCTTTTTATTGCCATCCTCAAAGCAATTACCAATTCTCACAGTCACTATATGTTAAAAGTTCCTGTTTTAAATTGTCCAAAAAGAAAACAAAAAGAAATTTTTAGATACTTACTGAAGACACTCAGTTATTTATTTCACTTAGAGGATTTTGAAGAGATTTGAGAAAATACCTGYAGATTGCATTGCACTGGAGTGACGATGGTAGGTTACATTCAAATGTGATATCTGAAGTACTGCATGCAGAACAAAAACTATTCCATAACCTGTCATCTACATGACAGGTCATCAACACTGGAACCACTAATATACTCTGAAACTACTGTCAGTCATGGTACTCTTGGCYTTAGAGGGGCAGGTCTCTCTTTACAGAATTATGCAGAGCCACAGAATGGTTGAGATTGGAAGGAACCTCTGGAGATCATCTAGTCCAACCCCCCTGATCTTTCAGGGTCACCCAGATCACATAGCACAGGACTGTGTTCTGATGTCTTTGGAATACCTCCAAGGACRTGGATTCCACATCCTCTCTGAGCAACCTATTCCTGTGCTCTGTYACCCTCACAGTTGATAAATTTTTCCTCAAGTTCAGACAGAACTTTCTGTGTTTCATTTTGTGCCCATTGCTTCTCACCCTATTCAGCGGGCACCACTGAATACAGCCTAGTCTCATCCCCACCATGAAAAGAGAAATAGCACCCTTGTAGGACACTGAGATGGACAAATGTGCMACAGAGTAGCTTCTCTGGCATCAGGTAACAACGAGGAGAAGGGAGTGTTCAACACTTTTKGGGTCTTCTTTCCCCTTCAGTGCCTGAATGGAAGGATCAAAGCCTGGTACGTGTTTCAGGGTTTGTCCCTGCTGTTAGAAAAATCTCTCCTTGTAYGTAATGAAGGAATGCTGGCTCTGCTGTTACTTTTCCAAATAGATTTTGGGGGAGAGCAGAGGATCAAGAACAATGAAAGGTGTGGAGCTCCAAAGCTTTCCCAGGTGCCCCATCTTGCCCTTTGCTTCTTCAGGGTGGGCAGGATGTAGGTGCTCCATGCTCTAGCAAGTCATTAATCAGTGTCTTCCTCACTAGGATACTTATTCCTCCTCTCTCTATGCGGTTCGCAGAGTGTCAGRATATTAGGAATGGGGATATTCTAGGTCCTTGAACAGTATGATTGCTTGAAGACTCACGTTTCATAAATTGGAGGTTGTTGCCAATGAATACCCAGTCATCTGTGACCAAGAAGRTGTTCTTGGAAAGGAAACAAGTTAAAAGCTTTGCCTGCCCTTGCACCAAGCTTGAGACGGATGCAAAYTGCTCTGAAGACATGATGAACTGCCTCAAGCTTGGAGCAACTGTTCAGAACAGCCCATTGAGTGTTCTTGCCTAATRATACTCCTTCAGCTGGATCCATATGAGGGATAGCACACACTGGTTCCAAAAGTGAAGGAATTGTTGGCTACAAGGCAGGCAGAGGATCAGAAGAATGCCTATGAGCTGCTGTGCTGTGCCATYGTTGAACTTTGCTTCTTCCTGGCATTTGTTGGCATGGCATAGGCTTTGCCAGAGTGCACGAACTTACTTAGTCACTAAGAACTGATGCCACACACTTTTCCACAGGATTTGCTAAGGGTTCCACCAAATGGTTAGTTTTGTTCTTTCTGTTCCTGCACTGGCAAAATGATTGCTGCCCCCTGAGCACCTCAGTTTGCAGAGCGCTCTGGCTTTTCACAGGAGTAGGAGAGGGTTCAAGACTACRCTTTGTAGCAGCACTGCCTTGCCAGAAAGTGTTGCATCCTTATTACTGGAGCCCACTGCCCTGCCACAGAGGTGACTTTGTTCCTCTTTTGATGCTGCCTAGGTGATACAAGAAATCTTCTCTCCGAAATATGATGATCTGTCCATGTGTGTCCACTGCCACTTAGAACAATTCGTTTTTGCATAAACCACAATGGCAATCTTTCAGCCCATCTCAAAAAAACCTGGACTTCTTACCATTTCCTGACTAGCTTTCTGACTGGCCTTGTTAGGTAAGTTGATGGCAATGCTTTTCCAGCACTCTGAAGCATTTTGAGACTRATCACCAAAATGGAAAACAAACAAGCAAATGAAAAACAAACAAACACTATCCAACTGAAGAGACTACCTAGTCTGTAAGACCAGCTAAATTTGTCCCCTGTTCTGGCATTACTGATGTCCTCAGGGCAGCTGCTCAAGGGCTGTCCAGTCGCAGGGGTCCACATGCACAGAGGGTGTCTGCCCTCGAAATCTATACTTCTGCCAGTGAGCGTATACAAAATGGTTGTAAAGCAGCAACACTKTAACTTCAGGTGAGATTTGCAATGTGTTGCCCTCGGGCCAAAGTGAGCTTCATGCTGAAGGAGAGAGGTTAAGGTCATGCAGAAGACATCTGGATATAGGAAGTTCTGAGGCTCACACTGTGAAGGCTCTCCTTCAGCATTTAATTGTATGCAAAGTTGGGCCATCTAATGCAAGAAAATTGTCATGCTAGAAAGGGGGCATTCAGTTCTTGCAAGAGATCTAGAACTTGTATTCCTGATACCCATTTTTTCCCTTTTCACTCTTTAATCAGCTGGCACAGAAGCCTTCTGAAATGTTGAACTTTCTCCTGTCACGTACAACAAACGCCACCAAAGGTGCCTATGGGAAAAATGTAATGAAAGGCAAATTAGAATATAGATAAACTTAATTGTGCTAGAGGCAATAAACATTTTACTGTTGTTAAAATATGCAATAAAAATGTTTTTTTTTTGTTAGAACATGTGTTTAATAAGCATAATCTTCATCTGAACACACTATTTTAAGGGGCCCAGCAAAGACAAAGGGTGTAGTTAAAAAAAGGAAGTATGAAAAATAGAAAAGGAAAAGTAAAAACACGTAAGTGAGGAGGTATAATAAAAGGAGCTAAAACATCCTTTTGGCATTAGGACATAGCCCACTGATGACACTCAGAAGAAAGTCTTCCACATCAGGCGGTTTCTCCTTACAGCCAACAGAGAAAGAGGCAATAAATGGATCATAAAACTCTGCGTAAACCGTGGGGCTTGCTGTCATATTGTAACTGAAGAGACATATGCCCAGTTATAGACGTTATGAGAGGTTTTTTTTCATGGTCGCAGCGACACGGCCGCAGCAGCYTCCTCCTCCTCCTCCTCCTCCGCTGCTGCCGCTGCTGCAGGCGGCGCTTCCCGCAGCGGCCGCCAGAGGGTCCCGCAGCGGGAGCAGSGATGCTCCATCCCCTTCCCTTTCAYATTCTGTCCATTCTTATTACTGTTTTTTTCGTCCCGGGCAGCAGGAGGTCTGGAGTTCAACTGCATTCCTCTGCTGGCGGCAGAGAAGAGCGCAAGTTTTACAGCAAGTGATGACGGGCGACTGGCGGTAACTGCAATCAGGCAAAGTCAACACGGGAGAGCTGCAGTGTAATCCAGCAAAGGGAAGTTTAGGTTGCAGGGACCTAAAGTGCATGACTGGAAATTAATTGCCTGGTTCGCGATGGATTTTCTCTAAGCTGCCTCGCTCCCTCAGTAAATAAATTACGGGCAGAACTCATTCTCATCACTTCTCTAAGGCATCACGGAGGAGCTACTCTGAAAGCAAGATTACGTCTTCCAGCAGAACTTTTTCTTTTCTTTTCTTTTCTTTTTTTTTTTTAATGTGATGTCATAATTAAAAGTAACTTCCCCCCAAGCTTGGAAATAATACCCAGAGGAAGGGAARGCCAGGATTTATACTCTAGAGATTTCAAATCTCAGTAAAATGATCATTCCAGCAGGGTTTCTTGTTTCTGCTTTGCTATAAGTGAATTTTTGTCATTTTCGGGCTCTAAAAGCAAAGGGGAATATTCTTATTACCCCGGTGCCTCATGTAAAGCTCCATAGAACTGGAGAGAATTAGAGCTGACAAAAAATCACAGCTGTGTTGTTCTTAGCGGAGGAGAGAGACACATTATGTCCAGGCTCGAACTATCCCTCCCCTGAATACACCTCGCTGCAACCACATTCCCTAGTTCTCACACGAAAAAAAAAAAAGAAAAAAAATTATTCTGACGATCTCATTACACGCATAAATCCATGTAACTTTGCCTCCTGCATGTCTCCTTGCTCTGTATATACACGCTGTAAGTATCTCTTGTTCTGTGTATGTATATGTTTGCATACATACATATATATATGTATATGTATGTGTGCGGGTACATATAGTGCATGCCCACTCGTGTGCTCCGGCAGGCGGGCGCGGAGGCCGGCACGAGCGCACCGTGCCCGTGCCTGCGCGCGGGAGGTTTCCGCGCGCTCCCTCCCGCGCCTCTCCCCGCATCCCGGCGCGCAGGGGGATGCCCGCGGTGCCGCCGCCCCGGCACGGGCAGCAGCGCCCGCCGCGCCGCCCGCACACGGAGCGGGTGGCCTGGCAAGTGAGTGGYCCGCGAGAGGGGGAGGCACCCCCGAAACGCCGCGGGGGAAGCGCCCGTGTCCCGCGGCATTCCCCCGCGGGAACGTTCCCAGGGGGAACTGGCCCCGCTGGCAGGGGCCGGCGGCCGCGCGGTACCTGTTGGGCTAGAGTGCGGAAGGAGGCACCGCCTCGGCGGGGCGATCCCGGGCGCGCAGCGGCAGCGGCGGCGCCGCCTCGGCGCGGG